>NC_090252.1:47381319-47395917 GCF_037325665.1 Littorina saxatilis
CGGACGGACACGGCGACGCAAACTGGGAGCATGGACATCTAGAGCGGCACGGAGTACAACTTCAAGCTGATCAGCTGTAAGAGAAGGGGACAGCGCAGTCTGCAGCTCTTCCCTGAAACTATCTCTATCCATGGTACGCAGACAACGGACAGAAGTGAAAACAGGGGGTGGGGTGGGGGGACTAGTCATCAGATCGAACAAAACACAAAAATGATCTGAAGATAAAACATGAGAAACAGTTACAGACTGAACAATATGGTCATCAGGCCTATGCATAACCCAGTCAAGGATGTGGTTCTTCTTGTGTGTTGGTTGACTGACAGACTGTGTGTACTGAAAAACATCTAACAAGTCTAACATCTTGACAGTGGACGGGTGGTTACAGTCATCAAAATGAACATTGATATCACCAATCAAAACAGGGGTTCCAGACAACGTGTTGCAGTGATCAAGCAGATTATGAAAATCTGAGAAAAACATAGTGTCAGTGAGTTTGTTCTTTGCGTTGGGGGGGGGGGGGGGGGGGTCTGTAGATGCAGAATAACTGAACGGGTTTTTGATGAAGCGCCAATGTCACCTGTACACACTCAAACGAGGTGTGTTCATGAACATCTTCCTGCAACTTGACCCGCAAGGCATGCATTCAAAACGGTGACGTGGGACGCATTTCCCACGCATACACTCGCTTACACTGCAACAACCATAATCTATGTAACAAGCCTTAGAACAGATCGCTGTTCAGAGCTCTCCACATGGTGCACTTCACGTGTAGGTATTCACTACCATCACCTGCCTGACAATTCAGACACTGGGTATTTTATTGCTCTGTTTCTGCTGGTTGACAAGCATCTCTGCGCGAGGTTCGTTTGATACATTACACATGTTAAATATCTAATTAGCCAGGCGATGGCGGCGCGGCAGGAACTAAAGGCTTGGCGGCATGCGAATGTTAGTGTGTGTGTTGCTGTTTAAAGCGGCGCAGCACGTGGCATTGTTTTCTTTGTGGCTTAATTTATTGACTCCTGAAAATCAATCTGCCCAACACTCACACAACCATGCTTTATTTAAGATCAACTATACTGATCTGAAACGTCTTACGATGGCAAGAAAAATCATAAGACGATAAATAAAATGGAAAAACAGTCTATATTTCAACGACAATATAGACGTTGCGGGGGAGACTGAACCGACAACGACGACGGAACCGAGACAGGTGTGTTGTCGTTCGGCATCATCGCGCGTACCCACACTAGTAGCGTTTGCCAGTGGCAAGAAGAAGACAACTCCTGGACGCCCGAACGAAGGGTTTTGATCCGACTTGTAGAGACAAAGCCCCTCGAGGCATGTTTTGGGTGGTGGGGAACACGCATTTTAGTGATATGAGTTATTCGTCTGGCACCTTGGTCTAAAAAAACAGCTGTTTCGTTCGCCCATCGGTACCTGAGCTGGGTTTACTAAGTATATCATTATGTGTGTGTGTGTGTGTATGTGTATGTGCGTATGTGTGTATGTGTGTGTGTGTGTTTGTGTGTGTGCGTGTGTGAGTGTGTGTGTGTGTATGCGTGTGTGTGTGTGTCTGTATGTGTGTGTGTGTGTGTGTGTGTAAGTGTGTGTGTGTGTGTGTATATGTGCGTGTATGAGTGCGTGCGTATGTGTTTGTGTGTGTGTGTGTGTGCGAGGCTGACGCTAAGTACCGGCATGTCCGTATGAGAGGGCCTTAGGTACCGTGCATAGACCTTGGCTGCACTAGGTACCGCGCTAAGTACCTGCGATGTTAAAACCCATGTACATAATACTTTTGTGTGTTGTTTATGCTGTTTATATGTAGGCATGTTAGTTTGAACTACGATCCTTTATTTTCGTAAATAAGGCTCATCATTTTGTCAAGTAGTAGCGGTTTGAATTTCAAAGGTACTTAACGTATGAAATATACGTACAGAACCAACTTTTTACACACAACCTAAAAGTTCTCACTGCAGATTTAAAAATAACAGCAATCGTTCTCTTGTATTTCAAGCATCATTGACAGCAAATAACTGAGTAGAAACATAGCCCTAATTGGGAGTAGTCGGGTGTTTTGACCAACGGTACTTAGTGCTTTCTGTACGGACATAGCGGTACTTAGTGCTTTCCGTACGGACATAGCGGTACTTAACGTCGCCTGCGGTTCCAAGGTTTTATTACACTGACATAGAGATGTTGGTGGCCATATTATTTCGACCTGTATATATCGGGACAGCACATTCAATTCAGACATCCATAGACAGACAGTTTGAACTACGATCCTTTATTTTTGTAAATAAGGCTCATCATGTTGTCAAGTAGTAGCGGTTTGAGATTCAAAGGTACTTAACGTATGGAATATACGTACAGAACCAACTTTTTACACACAACCTAAAAGTTCTCACTGCAGATTTAAAAATAACAGCAATCGTTCTCTTGTGTCTCAAGCATCATTGACAGTAAATAACTGAGTAGAAACAATCTTTTACAAAGAATGACCAATAGTGAAGTGAATAGTAAACATTATACAGGCCTAAAAACAAACTTTATTAGACATCTCTCTCTCTCTCTCTCTCTCTCTCTCTCTCTCTCTCTCTCTCTCTCTCTCTCTCTCTCGGTTGTATGTATATATTAGGCAGCATTGATGTGCAAGATTATTGATAGAGGAAAGCTTGGAACAAACCACTGTGTATTTTGCATACGTTTCAATATCACGTTTTCTATTTTTTTCCTGTGATTTATGTGTACCCCCCCCCCCCCCCATTGAAAGGGGCTGTAGGCCCATATTCAATTAAACTGTGTCAGTCTCTCTCTCTCTCTCTCTCTCTCTCTCTCTCTATCTTTTCCATAATATATTTATAGTATTCTCTCACTCCTTTATTTATTTATATGGGAGATTTATATAGCGCTTGACGTTCTCTAAGCGCTTTACATATTCTCTCTTTCTCTCCCTCTCTCTCTCTCTCTCTCTCTCTCTCTCTCTCTCTCTCTCTCTCTCTTTCTTTTATATCTCTCTCGCTCTCCCTCTCTCTCTATTACATAATATATATTTATAGTATTCTCTCCTCACTTTTTCCGTCTCTAGCTCACGTTCCCTCTCCCCCCCCCCCCTACCTCTACCTCCCTTACCTCATAATAAGCGTGCGCGCGCAACGACAGTAAGAGAGAGAGGCACAGAGAGATAATATCGTATTCTAAATTTATTGATAGAGGAGAGAAATGTATTATAAGATAAGAGAGAGAGGTAGGAGGGGGGGGGGGGGGGGGGGAGAAAGAGGGACCGTGAGAGATACAGAGAGCGTGAGGGGAGAAGGAATACTATTAGTATCACTATCAATAAATTATGAGAGAGAGAGAGAGAGAGAGAGAGAGAGAGAGAGAGAGAGAGAACAAGAACAAGAACAAGAACAAATCTTTAATTGTCTAAGGCCACAGCCCCTTACAATAGTGGTTAAAATAACAGCAATAGTATCTGCACAGTTATAAATTATAGTCACGCATAAAATTCAACAAATACATTAAGACCCTGATGACATGTCACTGAACCTGATTTCTAAGGGTTCGTCTCTTCTGTAACATGAAGAACACAAATCTGCTGAAGCTGTTCATCAAATTATCCTCATTACTGCCACAGAAATACACAAGTTGTTGTTGCAGCGTCTTAGAGTTCGAGATTGTCAAATACTTTGCTCGAAGGTCTTGATAAAAGGGACATAAAAATACAACATGGTGTTCATCTTCTTTATCAGCTGTACAGAGAGGACAGTTTCTTGTCGTTTGGTTTGGTGCGTACCGAAACTTGTGAGCGTTGATTTCGGATACTCCTGCGCGGAAACGAGTAAGAGCAACTCTGTACTTAATATCTTCGATTAATTCAATGTATTTCTCTTTTTCCAAACATGTTTTGTAACAATTATAAATGTCGAAACGTTCACTGCATTCTAAACAGGAGAGAGAGAGAGAGAGAGAGAGAGAGAGAGAGAGAGAGAGAGAGAGAGAGAGAGAGAGAGAGAGAGGGGGGTGGAGAGAGAGGGGGAGGGAGAGGGAGGCAGAGGGAGAGAGAGAGAGAGGGAGATGGAGAGAGAGAGAGAGGGAGGGAGAGAGAGAGAGAGAGAGAGAGAGAGGGGGGGGGAGGGAGAGGGAGGCAGAGGGAGAGAGAGAGAGAGAGAGAGAGGGAGAGAGAGAGAGAGAGAGAGAGAGAGAGAGAGAGAGAGAGAGAGAGAGAGAGAGAGAGAGAGAGAGAGAGAGAGAGAGAGGAGAGAGAGAGAGAGAGAGAGAGAAAAAAAACAATATTCGTATTCTAAATTTATTGATAGAGGAAAGAGGGAAACAGAGAGAGGAGGGAAAGGGAGAGAAATCGAAATGGGGGAAAGAGAGATATATATTTGTACTCTAAATTTATTATAAGATAAGAGAGAGGGAGGGGGGAGAAAGAGGGACCGTGAGAGTTACAGAGAGTGTGAGGGGAGAACAGCGGTAACCTTCCACTACCTAGTATTGGTAATACGTTGAAGTTATGGTGTGATACTTTGATTCGAACAAGCCCGCTGTGGCTGTCTTCTTCGACACACCAGCATTGGGTTTGTCTCGTCAAAGTATCGAAATACGATCATTATAATCGGAGACGAGAGATGATGCATGCGTGTCTTCGTGTTTTCCAAGCCCTGAGTCTTTCGCTGTGAACGTGGGATTTTTTCGTGCGCATGTGTTCACACGGGGGTGTTCGGACACCGAAGAGAGTCTGCACAAAGTTGACTCCGAGAAATAAATCTCTCGCCGAACGTGGGGATCGAACCCACGCTGACAGCAACCAACTGGCTACAAAGCCAGCGCGCTAGCAACTGAGCTACCTCCCCGCCGCGCTATCAGTGTCAAGTTACCTAAAGGCAGAGGGGAAGTGTTTAACTAACCGTATCAAGCACGCTATGTCGTGCATTCCGAACGCGTGTACTGGAGTGACTGACAGGGGCTAGTCTGGACTTGACTGCGCCTGAACTGATGCGTTGTTTCATCGAACACTGTATAGTGTCTATTGACAGTTAAAAAGAGAAGTACGCCTTCTTTTGGTTTAAATACATATATATATACTGTTCAAAAAAAGAAACGCATAGTTGCTACTTGCCAAATTTGTTTTATTTTTCGAAAAAATTAACAGAAAATCCAATATTTAGATTATTTGTTTGAAATTTGGTATGGACACAGTTGAATGCACACACAGTTCATTTGCATCTTCAAATCAATCAGTCAATCAATACGATTGGGTGCCGAGGCTGTCAAGTCAGTAGGGGGTGTGACTGCCTTGAGCAGCAACAACTGCCCGGCACCTTCTGGGCATGGACTGGATCAGATGCCGGATATCTTGCTGTGGGATGGTGTCCCACTCCTCCTGAAGTGCCTGCAATAGATCGCGGTGATTTGCCGGCGCTTCTTCTCGCCTGCGCACACGTCTGTCCAATTCATCCCAGAGGTGTTCTATCGGGTTCATGTCTGGCGACATGGATGGCCAGGGAAGCACCTGGACATGGTGGTCGGTGAGGAACTGGGTGGTGAGTCGTGCTGTGTGCGGGCGAGCGTTGTCCTGCTGGAATATGGCATCCTGGTCAGCCAGAAGAGGAAGGGCGTGTGGGCGCAGAATTTCCTCCACGTATCGCTGGGCAGTTATGCGCCCTTGGACGTGCACCAGGGTGCTCCTTCCAGCGGTATTGAACGCCCCCCACACCATGACGCCTCCATCACCATGAACGGGTGCCTCATCCACACAGTTGGGCGCGTAACGTTCGTTTACTGTCCGGTAGACCCTCCTCCGACCATCATGTCGCTGGAGCAGGAAGTAGGACTCGTCGCTGAACCACACGTGTCTCCAGTGATTCCGGACGGTCCAGCGAAGGTGCTGGTTGCCCCACTGCACTCGGTTCTGGCGATGGCGGCGGGTGAGGACAGCTCCTCTGTGAGGTCTGCGAGCTCTCAAACCAGCTTCATGCAGGCGGTTCCGCACGGTCTGGTCCGATAATCGGTGTGGCCCGGGGAGAGCCTGGACAGAAGATGAGGCCGACAGGAAACGATTCCGGAGGTGGCGGAGCCGTATGAAGCGGTCGTGAGCAGCAGTTGTCGCCCTTGGTCTTCCCGCTCGTGGCAAGTCAGCAACGGAGCCAGTGGCTTGAAACCTGGCCCACAGTCTACTGATGGTGCTCTGGGACACGTGGAAGTGCCTGGCGATTGCACTTTGACTTTGGCCTGCTTGTAAACGACCCAATGCAATTTGGCGGTCTTCTCTGCTCAATCGGGCCATCTTTCGTCGCTGAATTGTCGTCTGATTTCTTTGTGGCGAACAATCCGCTTTTATGGGTTTTGGAAGACATGGTGAGAGCTCAATATTCCCCGAGTTTCACGAGATTACACTGAAGCATGACGAGTGGTCATGCCAAATGAGCAATTTTGACATTGTAGCCACTGATAACGCATGCGTCACGTGCAGAGCTCACTTGTGGCAATGGACGAAAGGTCGACGACCAGATAAACATTTTCTGCAGTTTGGTGGATATCCTTGTAGCCATATAACTAAATTAACCAAATATTACAAGCTATGCGTTTCTTTTTTTGAACAGTATATATCCGACAGTCCGAATTACAATAGAAAGGGCAAGATGAAGAAACACGAAAGCACGAGGCTCAAATAAGTGCTACCAAAATTAAACAGAAACGTCTCTGGCGAACGTTTTAAACAGTATAAGACAGTATAAGCATAATAGTATGTATACAGAATGCTATACAGTCACGCAGTCCTTCTGTTTTACTGTCCGTACTCAGATAACGGATGTTTTAGAGTCAAATGAGCTGAATCTGTGCGTATGCCTTCAAAGAGGGCTTCACACGATTGTAACTAAAACTTATATTCGTAGTCCTACTATTATCCCGCCAGGCACTCCTTTCAATACTTTTCTTCATATACCACCAATAGTATTATGCTTTTAGATATCGTTGTTAAATGATGTATTTTGATGCTGTTACCGCTGTCTGTCTCTGTCTTTAGATCTCTCCCTCTCTCTCCCTCTCTTTCTCCTCCTGTCTGTCTTTATTTATCTGTTTCCGCGTCGGTCTCTCCGTCTGTCCCTATCTCTGTCTGTCTCTATTTGTCTGGTTTAATGCAAGCAATGATAAGTGTATAGCCTTATCTATACATATATAATTAATATATATCATAGATTATATAATGGTATGATACATGAAGATTGTATAGGGACTTCTGCTACACTTATGGTGTAAAACACATGGGATGAATCATGCTGTGTTGCTTAAAAGTACAGACTCGAACATCAAAGCATTTGGTGTCACTCGGTTCAAAATATTAAAATGTATGGTTCGTGCACGTCCAATTTAATTGTGATTAGGCTACACAGCCATAGTATATAGGTTGTGTATATGTAACATGATGTAATCGGCGTACCGTTTCCGCACAGTCTTCGACTCGACGACTCCATAACCCCACATACACGTGAACATCAATAGATCTCCCAAACTTCTTTGAATATTTTAATCAAAATGTTTGTAGTACATACTCAGAAGACGACCCTTCAACTCTGTTGAAACAATTCAGGGTGTTTCCGCTAAAAATATGTCTGTAAATCAAGTTCTTAGTTGAAGTTAAACAAAATGATCCTTACATAGCCCGTAAAAGCCCGCGAGGTAAAGGCAGACAAAAACAGTTGTGAGCGCAATCTATAATTGTAACCCGTTATGGCGTAGTTGGTATGTCGTTCGCCTGTGGTCTCCAAGGTTGCCGTGGGTTAAATCTCATGTTATTTTTTGTGTGTGAAATGTGACGCAGGGATCCCTTTGAACCCATTCCTCTTGTTTTTTGATTGTTGGTTAATCATCTTTTATAGTTCATGTTACAAACTTCTTTAATTTGGCAGGTGTTTTTATTTTTTAATTTTGTATTTATTTTTGGGGTCTTCTTTTACTTCATTCCAGGGGTGGGGTAATAAGCGGGCGGTTTAATGATCCTTATGGTCCCTTTGTTTATTTTCGGAGGAGGGGGGGTGGGGGGTGGGGGGTGCTGCTGCTGTCTGCAGGTTATCTAACTCACTAGGCATGACTGTTTCGCTAAATGGAGCAGCAGCGTCAGTGGGGAACAGGGCACGAGACTGTAGAGTTATGGACCCTCGTGTACAATCAGTGAGAGCCATAGTGAAACACAATATTACACATTTATGAACAACACATATTAATTACTTCACGCCATTACCTCAGTTATTCCCATAGTAGCAGAAACATTTTTTGAACATTGTCAAATATACGTCAGGGCTAATAGTCTCGGGTGCTGTTTTACTTCACAGTTATTTTTCAAGGTTGTCAGTAATATCAGAATAAATATCACACACTTGAATGTTGTCCAAGAGCTTCAAGGCATAGTCACTGATGTCATTACTTCAGTTATTGTCAAGATTGTGGGTCATGAGAACTTAATTATAATATTAATAGTTTTATGATAATAATAAAATTAAACAGCAACAAAAAAATACGAAAAAAGTTATAAGTGTATAGTACTTGTCTTACATTATGATAGTCCTGATTTTGTGATAAATCGCCAATTTGCAAGTGCTCTACACAAGGCTAGATGTTATTAGAGGTCAAGGAGGTCAAATATCACGAAAAGGCGAAGCAACCAGAGCATCGGTGGCTGGCAGAGGAACCTCCCTCCGATTGGGCCACCAGAAGTAGAGGTGAAAGGAGAGGCTGGTGCAGCGGGGTGCCCGAGCCTCAGAAGGATAATTGGCGATGCAGCAAGGCCATTGATATCAGCGTGAACTTGTTATCAGCCGATGCCGTTATCGGGTTACAGCCGTAGCCCTTTCGCCGTGGCTTCGCGAGCTAGCACTGTAAGTCAGATGCTGACCACCGGTTCGCGTTCCTTTTCGTGTTGGGATCAAGTTACCGTGCCCTGGCCAAGAACGCTAGCATTGAAGAAGGGAGAGAAAAGTTCTACCTCCCCATCTTCGGTTTATGTAAACGACTAGGGCTCCTTGCATTAGGAAGTATTCGGATTCTAAATGTTTATTATTATTATCACTGGCAATACTCGTGCTCCTCACGGGATGTAACAAATGTTTTATGATTTTCATTAATCACTGATGGTGTGGATATTAAAGTGTCTATGCGAATCCATCCCATGATCAATTGCTATTATTGTTGCAATGGTCGACTTATCTTGTCTGAATCATGACTGATTTATTATTGTATTCATAGCTTCAAAGCGATGGTGATTGGAGTAGATTAGCTCCCCTGATCAGCGAAGCCTTATTTAACTATCAGTCATATGATAACCACACATATGATGGTAAAAACCCTTATAACTTTGGAACCAGCCAACCATTTTTTTTAATGAAATTAAACATGAAGACGCAGGCCATTAGTCCCTTCATGAATTCAAAAGAGAAAAAAATCAACTCGATTTTCTGCGAAAAACATTTCGCTGTGATTTTGTAATTTGTAACTGCTATTTTGTAGACCCTTCCTCGGAGTATGTAATAAAAAAGGTTTCATTGAAATATTCCCAGAACTTTGGGAGATATGGATGTTTATGCATTGGAGAATCAAACACTAAAACCCTTATAACTTTGGAACCAGCCAACCATGTTTTATGAAATTGAACATGAAGACGCAGCACATTAGTCCCTTCAACTTAAAAAAAAATTAACTCGAATTTGTGAAACATTTCTCGCTGTGACTTGGTATTTTGTACTGCTATTTTGTAGACCCTTCCTCAGAGTATGTAATGAAAAAAGTTTCATTGAAATATTCCCAGAACTTTGGGAGATATGGCTGATTATGTATTTTGACCATCGGGCCCCGTAATGACCTTGACCTTTGACATATCCAATATAAATGTTGCACACAATAGGCTATCGTGTGTCTACATCTACCTACAAAGTTTGGTTGAAAATTACTTAGCGGTTCAGGATTTATCGCAGTTCCTATATTGTGACATACATACATGCATACTTACGGAATGGAACAATCGCAAACGTTCCCGCTGGATGACGAATTAAATTATAAAAAACGTATCAGTAAAATAAAATAACAATGAACAGCACACATTCCCTGAAAAGTAATGTAGCGTAGGGGAAAGGGAGAAAAAAAAGTGACACCGCGTGGATTCGAACGTACGTGATTAGAACTGACATGATGAAGCAAGAGTGTCCTAACCAACTGGCCTACAAATAATTTGCAAAAGTTTCAGGGAAAAATACAGCTACGACATTACAAAAACCATAGGCAATGGATGTTCCGTTTGCCATTCCAATAAGTAACAACGATAACAACTTGATAGGTTTGAGAGTAAACTTGATTTGACATGATACTGTGTTGTCTAAAGTGTTTATTGGATTCTCGGGCAGTTTTATCCCGGACGGCTGCATGTCGAGTTTCAGGGGTGCCTAAGGGCTTCCGGCGGTAGGTAAAAATATTTAATGTTCAAATAAATCCACTTAATTAAAAAAAATAAACACATTAGACCCAGCCAGTCCTGATCGAGGTGGCCTCCACTGTGCCCATGCAAAAGGAATAACGTGAAAGTTGCCCAGTACCACAGAAATTAGCAATTTCGTGTGACTGAGGCTACCAGTACCTGTATTAATATATGAATTATAATTGGCAACGGTAAGCGATTTCACACAGATTAGCGCGGGACAAATATTGACAGAATTTTTTTTTTTATCATAACTGCAATGTTCTTCTCCCCCCAAAAAAAACCCAACAACAACGCAACACCTCCTCCCTCCCCAACCCCTAAGAAGAACAGGTCCGACAAACCCCTGCGTCACCCAGTAAGCTTTTTTTTTAAAATTAACGACGCCAATGGAATTCGATCTCCTGCCTGCTCGGACACTTTCGTTTTGTCACGTTAGGAGAGCAATTTACCAACTTATCTATTTTGCGTCTTGACAGTTCGCGTGAGTGATATTTTAGTGACTTTTGTGACATATAGACTGACCGGAACAAACGCAAACGTCCACCCTCTGGATGACGAACAACAACACATTTGCATTCAAACGAAGTAGTTTGTTGATCATAGTGCAATTATCCCGTTTGACTTGTGTCTGTTCTCAATATGACTAACATATATATGTACTCATTTCTCCCAAATGGGTAAAGCTATTGAAACTCACTTTGGCTATGAGCTCGAGGTCCATGGGAATAAACGCTCATAATTATGTCCTGCGGATTGATGACCCTGGTGTCACTCAAAATTATCCCGCCAGGAAATGCTATTTCGTATACATGTACTCAATTGTCTAACCGGCACGGTTGGCCTAGTGGTAAGGCGCCCTAGTGGTGGGTTCGAACCCCGGCCGGGTCATACCTAAGATTTTTAAAATTGGCAATCTAGTGGCTGCTCCGCCTGGCGTCTGGCATTATGGGGTTAGTGCTAGGACTGGTTGGTCCGGTGTCAGAATAATGTGACTGGGTGAGACATGAAGCCTGTGCTGCCGACTTGTGTCTTGTGTGTGGCGCACGTTATATGTCAAAGCAGCCACCGCCCTGATATGGCCCTTCGTGGTCGGCTGGGCGTTAAGCAAACAAACAAACAAACAAACTTAATTGTCTCCAGTAAGGACACAGTTATTTTCTCCGAATTTAAGGCCCCAGTTTGTGGTGATTGATATTGATTTGCTCTGTAGTTTGATGATCCTAGTGCCAACATTATCCCGTCAGGCATTGTTTAAATGTTTTCGTTTGCACCCACTTTTCTCCAAAACTGATAAAACTGTTGACACCACTATTAGGAAGCATGCTCATCGGAGTCGATGCCGAGAAGCTCTGAACTTTGGTGACCCTAGGTACCATATTATCCGGCCATGAAGGGTTTTAATATACTGCTGACCATACACCCGTTAGGGTCCATATGTTCTATCAGCCCCAGATACTTTACTTGATTTTTGCTTTCGGTCCAGCCGACTCTTTTGAGCCATATCAGGACCAATCAGCCCGAGACGAAGACTTTAAATAATAAAACAACAACCACAGCACGAGATGATAAACGGAAAGTATTAGGATCATTATGGTCACTTGTTAATTATTATTTTGTTACCCCTTTATCACATGCCGGCTATTGATACATGCCATATCATTATTTTTGTTATCAAAACGAATACGTTGTGTGTGTGTATTGTTAGGAAAACTCCAATCTTTTAGATTAGTTAACAATGTATCAAGAAAAATCACATATTTGAGCGAGTTTCTAGGTGACCCTCTTCGTGATTAGGGACCTAATGTACATCCTATTTGATCTTCCATGAATGGGTTCGGTTGATATTTGAATTTTCTGTAAAAGGGGTCGCTCAGATAATCGTCAAAATGTAACTGACAAGTCCAGTGGCTAACGAAGGAAAGCACCGATCACCATCAAGACTAAATCACTACCAGATGTCAGTAGGAATGTTGGTAACTGATCCACTGACCGCTATCATATTTCACTACTCGCGTACATTCCGTAGAGTACCTAGAGACCAATCTAGAGCATAATTGTATTTCATTCCCTCTGCTAGAACTGACTGGGCTTGCTAATATAAGCAAGCGTTAGTTTGTAACACATTCCCTGGCCCGTCCCAAGAGAATATGAAAGATATATATGCTACACGGAAGCGTTGTATAGACCGAAACAGTTCAAAATAATGATACTGGATTCAGACTTCAAAATTATTGTTTTCATATTAGGCCTACGAACAATAACTTACATGTTAAGAGAAATAATACATGTATTGAGAGATATTGCTTTTATTCTAGGCTACATCTCTTATGGAGGCATCTTACACACTCTCTCTCTTTCTTCACCCTCCCATCTCTCTCTCTCCTTCTCTTCCCCTCTATCTCTCTAATATTGACAACACCCCTCATATGATCACTCAACCTCTCCCCATCGCCCTCTGTCTCTCACCTTCTTACACACACTCTCTCTTTTCCCAACTCTCCTCTCTCTCTCCATCTCTCTCTCTTCAATAATGACACCCCCCATATATCACTCTACTTATCCTCCACTCTCGAATCTCCAAACATTCGGTTAAACGTGATTAACTGGTATCGTACCCCTATGACAGATAATATTCCCTATTCTCTGCATTCTCTGCTTGCTGCATTACGTTAAAGGTTGTAATGCTCTTTTTTTTTCAAGCCACATTTCACGTCAACCAACTTTCATCAAGACGTTATTTAAAGCGTCATTGTAGAAATGACATTCGGAAATATTAGGGGAATCCCTGTCATAACATTTTTTTTCTATTTGTTTCCCATCAGGCATTTTGTTTTAATCACAAGTAATATAATACAGACACACAAAGAGAGACACCTATAGTGACAGCCGCTCTATCATGCTAGGACTGGTGTCAGTATACTGTGACTATACGAGGATGTCAATCAATCAATCAATATGAGGCTTATATCGCGCGTATTCCGTGGGTACAGCTCTAAGCGCAGGGATTTATTTATTTTAATTTTATTTTATGCAATTTATATCGCGCACATATTCAAGGCGCAGGGATTTATTTATGCCGTGTGAGATGGAATTTTTTTTACACAATACATCACGCATTCACATCGGCCAGCAGATCGCAGCCATTTCGGCGCATATCCTACTTTTCACGGCCTATTATTCCAAGTCACACGGGTATTTTGGTGGACATTTTTATCTATGCCTCAATTTTGCCAGGAAAGACCCTTTTGTCAATCGTGGGATCTTTAACGTGCACACCCCAGTGTAGTGTACACGAAGGGACCTCGGTTTTTCGTCTCATCCGAAAGACTAGCACTTGAACCCACCACCTAGGTTAGGAAAGGGGGGAGAAAATTGCAAACGCCCTGACCCAGGGTCGAACTCGCAATCTCTCGCTTCCGCAAGAGATGTAAGCCTCTGCGATTTCAATCTCAGTGTGGCAGTACATTAATCTGCTGACCATAAACAAGGAATGCGTCCAGCTGTCCTCTCTAGCTCTCCAGTAGGTTTCTCAGCGGGCTACCTGCTTGACGACGTTCTAATTGATGGCACGCGAACCGTGTAATGTATAGCCACTGCGCGAGTCGAACCGCTCTACGACTAGCTGCTCCTTTCCACCCTGGCCCCCCACCCCCCACCGCCAGCCCACGCATACTCTCTCTCGCCCTTCCTCTCTCCCCCCCCTCCCTCTCTCCCCCCCCTCTCTCTCCCCCTCCTTCTGTCTCTCCCTTCCTCTCTCTTTAACCTTAATTGTCAATCCGTTTTTCATTGCTAAATTCATACGGATAAATAAAAGCTTGATGATTAGCAAGAATCACCTCTGATTGTTATAGACTGAGATCGTCAGTGAAACTTAATACAGTTCGCCACCTGTTTACCTCTTTTTATATTTTAATCCAGACAGCATTATCCACCACCACCCATTATATAAACATTCTGTTTTGTGTAGTCCCGATATCAATGTTTGCAAACCCTTTTGATGCAGCTTTTAATAATATAAGAGATTTGATTTATACGTATTCCCTGTTTCACTCAATGAATATATATATTCCCTAAAATATCCAGGTAATATACATATTTCCTGGAATTTGGATGCCATTTTTGAC
>NC_090252.1:47398617-47481117 GCF_037325665.1 Littorina saxatilis
TGTGCAAAGCTGACACGCTTAGAACAAATCTGTGCTTAATATACTGGCTTTGGAACGTTTAAGTTGTGTTTGTTTACTTTAAAAACGCGTTGTTCTCAAGACGAAATACGATGTTAACTTGATTTATTGTCTATCAAATGTGGTCTTATTTCGACGTGCAGCAGCAGAAAGCGAATCTGGCAAATCAGATCATCTCATCACAACAATTGTGCCAACAGTTCTGTCGATCGCATGCCTTGCGTTCGTCATCCTCTACCTGTTGCGTAAAAAAGGGTAAGTTGCTCGGGAGAGGCATTGAGCAAAACGAAGAAAACGTCAGTTTAAATTCTCAACTAGCATGCAAGGGAAAGTGTCAGAGCTATCCATTTGTCTCGGACATATAATTGTGTAATTTCAAAATAAAATAAAAAGCTCACACAAAATGGAACAATATTAAGGCTCTTACAGCTGGCCCTCAGCTCTTACTTCGATTCCCTCAAATTATCTTTGCAGACGCCTCACATGTCCGTTTGGCAGAGGGAACACCAACGAAGCTGCACTAAAAGCCAACCCTTCCACAGAAGCTTTTTCAACGACTACAAACACAAGGTGTGGCGTCAGAGATGAAGCCGACAATCCAGATATCGACACCAGCCCCCTGCGTCGTGTGGGGTCAATCAAAAAAGTCTTTGATCCCAGGAATGATGAAGGCTCAGCCTTGGTGCAGACAGATAACGTATCTACGTCCCCTAATGACAGGTATAGTTGGGTCCTAATGACAAAAATACTTCTTCTTCTTCTTCTTCTTCTTCTTCTTCTTCTTCTTCTTCTTCTTCTTCTTCTTCTTCTTCTTCTGCGTTCATGGGCTGAAACTCCCACGTACACTCGTGTTTTTGCACGAGTGGAGTTTTACGTGTATGACCGTTTTTACACCGCCATTTAGGCAGCCATACACCGCTTTCGGAGGAAGCATGCAAGGTATTTTCGTGATTCTATAACCCACCGAACTTTGACATGGATTACGGGATTTTTTTCCGGGCGCACTTGGTCTTGTGCTTGCGTTATGCACACAAAGGGGGATAAGGCACTAGCAGGTCTGCACATAGACACAGATACAATAACAGAAGGTTTCTTTTAATGTGAGGTGTCTCCTAATCGGAGGGACCTTGATTGTAACAGAGGAATTACTCACCGTAATGGGACAATTGAAATATTGCCTTCTTTTGAATTTTGTTAGAAAGGTTTGTGTTGTTGTTGGTATTGTTGTTGTTGTTGTTGTTGTTGTTGTTGTCGTTGTTGTTGTTGTTGTTGATGGCCACACTTGTAATTTTTAACTCGCCAGCCGAACAAGTAACTTCAAGAAAGTCACTAGCCCGACCGAATTTTCGCTGGCCCGGTACGTACCACAGTTTATATGGCTTTGCAACTCGATAGTTCAATCAAACGTGTTGCATTTGACCAACATTTTCACCGGCCAGCCGGGCGAGTTCTACTAGCCCGGCGGATCTTTTAGTCGCCCCTGGCGACTGGGCGGACGATTTGGCCGTCACTAGGTTTCATTTTAAATTGCAATTATGTCGACCTCAACATGCGTTTGTTCATTGAACGATTTTAAAGTACTGCAATATTGTACTTGTAACTTGTTTCAGGGAATCTGGAGGAATGACTTCGGGTGCCGAATTCGATGTGGCCTGAGAACTAAATGGTTTCAACGCTGGATTGTAACAATGCAGTCAAAGGGTTGTCTTAAATCCCATGTCCTGCAAAAGAATGGTAGTAAGTGTAAGCCATCATCCATGCTCAACTAATGGCTGCTTAGTATATGTTACCCCTTTGCATACATATTCTTGCAATGTGTGCTGTAGTCAGTAAGGCTTCAAGTTTACTATATGACGCAAAAGGGTTTGCATTATATTGAAACATGTGATATGTATTTTTGCGCCACAAAAAGAAACACATGTTTAAAAGCTCGCATTTCGCAAGAAACAAGTCAAAGACCACAACTTGTATTATTTCACCAAGTACTCTTGTAGTTGTTTCACATGGCAAGACTTACAGAGGAGTTACTTTACTCATTTTTGATGGACTTTTGAGAATGTCTCCTCTAACTGTTCCATTTGCTAACTTGATCACAAGTTATCTACACATGATATCCTTGAATCAAATACGTATGTTATTTGGAGTTCTGTCTCAAAATCCTTCCTTTTTTATTTTGATAAATTATTCAACGTATCAAAATATCCGAAAAATGATTAAAAGAAAAGAAAGTTATTCAACGTCGTCGTGTAAAAAGTATTTTGTGTTGTGTACAAATCAGCAAGCGTACTTATTGTTACATATGTGTGTTTTTTCTTTACACTGTTGTTGCTGTTGTTGTTGCTGATTTTTCTTGTTCCATATTGTTTAACCAAAAAATAAACGGGTTGCTGACTGCAATTTGAATCTGAGCTATTATTTGCTTGAAGCATCTGTCGGTTGTTTTATTTGATTGGTTTATGTTTATTCTGATCTAAATTCCATTTTCATTTATCAACCAACTTTCTCACCTGTAAATGTTGAATGCTTATAGATCAGCCTGTGCAATTACCAGTATTTTAAAGATGTAGAAATACTGATATAGAGTTGTACGGTATATACTGTAACGCCTGAGTGCAATACGAACTTGATATTGTATTTACTGTTGATGCAGTACGTTTAGATCATCTTGTGATTGATTGCCGTAGTGTCATGCAGTTTGACGTACATCTATGATAATGTGTGAAGAATAAATGTGTATAACTATCTTTTGGTTCCTTCTTTCCGTAAACAGATCCAATGATACATGTGTATTTTCAGTTTGCCTTTTTATTGTCTGTATATTTCAAAGTATTGTAGATGTGAATGATGTCCTGCAAATTGCATTGTCGAATTTAAAGCAGAACTGTGTATGACGGAAAACCCAACTTTTAATCCATGGTGCATGTCAAAGCTTTCTGACCGATAGGTTAAAACATGTTAATAATCATTCAGTATATGTATAGTTTGTCAAAGTGTATAAAAGTGTTTGTCAAAGTTTCCAAATAATAATGTGCCTGTTCTTTCTGTCTCTCTGTGTCTGTCTGTCTGTCTGACTCTCTGTATGTCTGTCTCTCTGTCTCTGTCTCTGTCTCTCTCTCACACACACACACACACACACACACACACACACACACACACACACACACACACACACACACACACACACACAACCGAAGAGTAAGATTGCTTTTATGTGTCCAGACAGGTCGAGACAGGTTTTTACTGTGCCATAAAATCGACCATTTATTGAAATGAAACAATTAAAACAGTACTATTTTATCAATTCGCCATGCAAGCTAAACAGTTGTTATTCATATGATCTGTTGTAAAATGTACGCAACTGAATGTTCTACACACGATGTTGTTTAGAACAAAACGAGGACCTAGATACAACGCGCTAACAGGGCAGGGGAGACAATTTATTGCTTCTATTCTTACCATCATGAAATTGTCTTCCCAGTAAGTAAACACGGGTTTGCAGAGTATGGCTCACACTCACACCACAGCTTGACAACAAAACACTGTTTTATACAGTTAAGATCTGTTTCGGCAGAAAACTTGCTTACACTGACATGGGATGAAATGAACCTCTGCCTGACAGCATATCTCGAAAGAAAGAAAAGGAAAACAAAGACCAAGGAGTTAAATCCCATTGCTGAATGACAAAATGTATTTCTATAATGTAAAACCTGCCATATTGCGACTAATAGTATGTTTTTTTCGTGCCGACAAAGAAATGATTGTCAAAGAAAGACACAAACAAAAAATAACTGCAGTTATGTGTCTTGTTGTTCGTTGCTTTGATGGAGGCAGGGGCGGATCACATCATTTTTAGGGGGAGGTTTCCACATTTATTTTATGGACAATTGGACGACGCGAAGCGTTTAGTTGAGGGGGCAAAGGGCTCCCCCGAAACATGTTGATAAAAACAAGGAAAACGGAGCAATCTGGTGCAATCTGAGCCAAGAAACTTCCCCTGATACAGCTTCCAAAAAGTAAATTTAAGAAGTCAAATTTGGATCAAAACAAGGACAATTGATTGATCTGGTGCACCCTGAGCCAACAAATTACCCAACTACTTTCCACAACCGTCACTTAGAAGACAAAGGCCGGCTCCTGGGGGGGTCCGGGGGCATGCCCCACCGGCCAATTTTGATAAAAATGAAGGAAAATGGAGCAATCAGGTGCAATCTGAACCATCATGGTTTTTTTTTATTATCAATTGTATTTTATTTTTTATTTACAAAAAAAATAGACTGGAGGGGTGGGGGGGTGGGGTCCGGAAACCCCCTTACAAAAAAGCTGGATCCGCCCCTGGGAGGTATAGATGTCCAGCTCAAGTGAGCGTCGTGTACGTGTTGTCCTCGCAGCTCTGCTCCATGGTGAAAGGCATCAAGTACAGGCCTGCACATACAATCACATTTATTTTGAATGCCTGTCATAACGTCTGCTTCTTATCACGGCTAGATCTAAGCAATGAAGAGTGAACGACCAATGAAAATATTTGTTTTGCTGGCATATTTGGAGACTCAAATAGCAATTCACAAAGCTTATTATAAGTTTGTATGTTCATTCACGAGCAATATATCATTTCCAGGACGAAGTGCTGTCTGGCTTTCTGGCTTTTTCTTTTGAACTGGTTTGGTAACGGACACCTGAGAAGGGACAAGGGACCCCTTGTAATTAAAAGTTGGGGTCCCGGGGACCTCTAGGTGGAGTGTCTGATGGAAGGCCTGTCTCATTCTGCACGGAGAGCAGCAAGACTGCTGATTTGTGGTGTATGTGCAAGTGGGAGGATCGTTTAATCCCATATGAAGGTGTGGTGAAATATTCAGTGATTTAAAGAGGGTTTACACGGAGGAAAAAAAAACATCTTTAAGGAACACGAACCAGTTCACAACCCAGTCCCAGTCGTTTACAGTCAATCGACCAATCCATGTATTCATCCATCCTTCAACCAATCCATCATCCATTTTTGTATTAATCCATCCATCAATCCATCCATTATTTCACCCATCCATCAATCCATCCATCCGTTAATCAATATATCCATCCATTAATCCATCCATTATTTCATCCATACATTATTTCACCAATCCCTCCATTCATTCAATAATCCAAACATCTATCCATCCATCCATCCATCCATGTACTTACTGTTGTCGAAAGCTCCACGCGGAATTGGCAGTTCTTCATACTCGTTTGACGTCGACGAAAGGCACCTTTCCCTCGCCCCATCCCGCCCTGATCTCAACACAGCAGTGTTATCAGCCACGTCAATGGGCAGAGGAGGCAGAGCTTCTTTCTGTGATCTTTTTGCTGAATAATAAAGTGAGCGTTTTAAACACAATGTCAATGAGAATGATTCGTTCGTGTTAAACATGGATTTTGATGAAATACAAGAAACTAGGTTGCGTATGTGAACTATCTTCGCTCAATTATTTTGTTTGGGAATGTATATCCTGGAACGAAAAACTCTTGTTTCGTGAACCAAATTTCAACAGAACGATCTGAAAGGTGATTCACTATTAAACTATAAAAGCGTCTCTCTGTCTCCCTCTTTATCTCTCCTACTTTAACACTCATACGCACATATTCATGCATGCATACACAAGCACACACACACACATACACATACACACACACACACACACACACTCACACACACACACACACACACGTGCACGCACGCGACACGCACACACACACACGTGCACGCACGCGGCACGCACACACACACGCACAGAGAGAGAAACACACACACACACACACACTCTCACACACACACACACACACATACACACACACACACACACACACACACACTCACACACACACACACGTGCACGCACGCGGCACGCACACACACACGCACAGAGAGAGAAACACACACACACACACACTCACACACACACGCGCGCGTGCGCGCGCGCACACACAATGAACAACTCGTGGTTATCACGCTTCACACAAAAGGAAACATATACAAATAATAATGATCTTTATCAAAACAGCAAAAAAAGACGCATGGAAGAGGTAGGAAGGAATGAAACCTACCGCACCAAAACAAGCTTTAAATATAATGTGCCCCTTGTGCAACATATTCAAAATAAGTATCATAAGAAAAACAGTTAGGGTATTTATGAAAATGTGTTTGTATAGTTCAACTCTATCACTGATTGGCATACCACCAATATATCCTGTTCAGAGATGACAGACACCTGAACCATAGCATGCCTATAGACAAACAAACAACATTGTGATTAGTGCTATGTACACATAGGAAAAAAATTAGCATTTTAGTGGCCATTAAACTATATAATGTTTCCACAAAAACAACTCGCGCATAGATGCTTAAAAACCAGCAGACACTTGGCAGGAAGATACCCAGTGTCTGCATTTTAAGGCCGGTGTCGATGGTCAAGATCTACGTGTGTAGCCCAAGTTGTCGAGAGCTCTGAACAGCGACCTGTTTCCAGGCATGTTTCCTGTTTGTGATGGCTGTTTAAATACAAGCACGTGTGTGTTAGAGGTTAATTTAGGGCAAATGATTTAAGTGTTATATGCATTGTTTGTTCACGCTACAGTCCAACATATGGAACACAGTGTTCAGAACAAATTAGAGCGTATTTCGACATAGCTGCCGTATGTTGGGATTTATTTTGATGTGTTTTGAAAACAATAGTGTGCAGTACTGTTGCTTACATATCATTAAACTCCATGCAAAGGACACGCACACAGGATATATATATATTTTTGTTCTAATTTGTTCTGAACACTGTGTTCCATATGTTGGACTGTAGCGTGAACAAACAATGCATATAACACTTAAATCATTTGCCCTAAATTAACCTCTAACCCATCCTCCACCACCCCCTCCCAACCAAATACAAAACAACACACACACAGTAACACGCTTTATTTGTCGATTTGCTCTTTGCTTGCTTGTCAAGTAAACACCCTAAACGTGCACAATGACGAGTCTCAATCAAACTTTACTAATTCAATATCTTCCTTTTTACATAAATTTTAGTCAAGTTTTGACAAAATGCTTTAAACATAGAGGGGGAATCGCGACGAGGGTCGTGGTGTATGTGTGTGTGTGTGTGTGTGTGTGTGTGTGTGTGTGTGTGTGTGTGTGTGTGTGTGTGCGTGTGTGTGTGTGTGTTTGTGTGTGTGTGTGTGTGTGTGTGTGTGTGTGTGTGTGTGTATGCGTGTGTGTGTAGAGCGATTCAGACTAAACTACTAGACCGATCTTTATAAAATTTGACATGAGAGTTCCTGGGAATAATATCCCCGGACGTTTTTTAAATATTTTCGATAAATGTCTTTGATGACGTCATATCCGACATTTTGTAAAAGTTGAGGCGGCACTGTCACACCCTCATTTTTCAATAAAATTGATTGAAATTTTGGAAAAGCAATCTTCGACGAAGGCCGGACTTTGGTATTGCATTTCAGCTTGGTGGCTTAAAAAATAATATATGAATTTGGTCATTAATAATCGGAAACTTGTCATTAACAATTTGTTTTTTAAACGATCCAAAAACAATTTCATCTTATTCTTCGTCATTTTCTGATTCCAAAAACATATACATATATGTTATATTTAGAGTACAAACAAGATCTGAAAATTAAAATATAAAAAATATGATTAAAATTAATTGTCCGAAATCGATTTAGAAACAATTTCATCTTATTCCTTGTCGGTCCCTGATTCCAAAAACATATAGATATGATATGTTTGGATTAAAAACAAACTCAGTACGCTAAAAAGAATAGAGATACAGAAAAGCGTGTTATCCTGCTCAGCGCGACCATTACCGCACTATTCTGGCTTGTCGATTTCACTACCTTTGCCACGAGTGGTGGACTGACGAAACTACGAGTATGCGGTCTTGGTGAAAACATGCAGTGCGTTCAGTTTCATTCTGTGACTTCCACAGCTTGACTAAATGTTGTTATTTCGCCTTACGCGACTTGTTCTTTTTTCATCGCAATCGTGTCTGTTTAAAGTGTTAACAGTGAAGCATCACAGTCTTTGCTCGACCTGAGGTGGGTGGCGTGTAAAAGTTTATCGGACTCTTATTGGTCAAATATTTTGATTAATGACTTTTCAAAGAGCATGTGACCAACGACATCGCTTTTTAAACAATATATATACTTCACTTCACACCTGTGTCGGTTTTTTTTAACTCCTCCTTAAAAATAGTTTGTTTGTAATGTAAAAACCTAAACCTACAAGCATACCGTTTTGTCAAATCGTGTTCCTACATCTCAAGCCAGTGTACACCAAATATGAAGTAATTCGGTGAAAACACGTGGAAGTAATTAGTATTTTAGTGGGCTGCATTTTTTGGGGATTACCCTGAAATTCAGTATGTGTATCTCTCATGCTGAAATTTGATTTTAACCTGATATATTATATGTGAAAAAATGATATAGCAGCTGAGTAAACTTCAATTAAAAAGGCCACAATAATCCATGTCGATGGTGTGAATGATACGCAGTGTGGGTGAACAAGATCAGCTGAAATCTCAAGTCGGTGTGACAGAAAGTGTGTTCCATGGGTTGGCGAACTTTGAGCAGGAAATATCAACTTACTTTACAGAGGTCGGGAAAACAAATGTGGCCATTTGCGTCATGAAATATGTGTTTATTTAAACGTGGATGGAATGTTCCCTATTGAACAAAAATACCTCCCTTATGAGTAACAACAATGGGTTTGATGCAGTTATATTTCATGTTTATTCTGAAGAGTCAAGACAGACAGATAAAAGGTCCGCCTGCCGCGCCGCTTTTTATGGAGAAAAAAAACGAGCACTAATATTCGCCGCCAAGCCTTTTCGTCGCCGCCGCGCCACCAGGCTGGATAATTAAAATGTACATTGTTTCAAACGCACCTCGCGCAGCGATGCTTGTCAACCAGCAAGAACAGAGCATTAAGGTACCCAGTGTCTGCATTGTAAGGCAGATGAAGACTGTGACATACGTGTGTAGCCGAAGTTGTCGAGAGCTCTAAACAGCGATCCATGTTCAGTTGTGTTCACTATGTGATGGCTGACGACGTGTAAGTAAGTGTGTCAAGCATGTATATGCGGGGTGCTTTCCACGCCATACTTCTGAATTGTATGCATTGTGTGGGCGGGGATGTAGCTCAGTCGGTAGCGCGCTGGATTTGTATCCAGTTGGCCGCTGTCAGCGTGAGTTCGTCCCCACGTTCGGCGAGAGATTTATTTCTCAGAGTCAACTTTGTGTGCAAACTCTCCTCGGTGTCCGAACACCCCCGTGTGTACACGCAAGCACAAGACCAAGTGCGCACGAAAAAGATCCTGTAATCCATGTCAGAGTTCGGTGGGTTATAGAAACACGAAAATACCCAGCATGCTTCCTCCGAAAACGGCGTATGGCTGCCTAAATGGCGGGGAAAAAAACGGTCATACACGTAAAATCCCACTCGTGCAAAAAACACGAGGGTACGTGGGAGTTTCAGCCCACGAACGAAGAAGAAGAGAAGAAGAAGAGTATGCATTGTCAAGTAGCAGGAATATTATCTTGAGATGATGTCAGACCATACAAAAACACCTACTAACCCTACATGGATCAGTATGATCACGACGCGGTCACACTAAGAGAGGATGGAGAAAATAACCGCATCTTGTGAAGTGGGGATGGGAGTCGTGACACACACGGTTTTAAATATTCCTGCCGGTCAACAGTAACTTACACAATCAACAGCACTTAAGAAGCACCACCCTCACCCCTCTGCATCTCCCCTTCCCCAGTGTGTTTTTGTTGTCATAACACGTTGTCGGATACATTAAAACTACAAGTGTAAACCGATTGGTAACTGTAATTTTGCAACATAAACTGTACGGCGAATTTGTGGTAAACCGTAAGGTACCTCGTACACGCCTAGTATTGAGCGAAGCCCTTTCCCCTACTTTGGCCCAAAACTGTTGCATAGGGTAGGGTACCTGGTACATTTCCTATCCTTGGCAATCGGATCTGGATAGCAACGCTTAAAAAGGACGAATATTTAAAAGACTCATCTGAGATTTAAGATGTCGACTTTAGGGGTTTTAAGAGAGCAAGTGAACAGATCAGTTGTTGAATACACGGTGTCCTTCACAAGGCCGTGTCCTTCATTCTTTTATGATTATAATTGTGATCATTTCTTATAAATCCACGAAGCTAAAGGGGTTATTTCGTGTTTACCTTCCCGGTTTTATCGTTACTAGGCAGTGGGTTTGATGAATCAATTTCATGAAATGCTACAACTATTTTGTTAAAAAAATTTTTCGCAAACAATCATTCACAGTTAATTCAATATCTTCCTGTTCATTCACTTACATCAAACGTTTCTATAATGTGTTAACACGCCACATGTTCTTTGATCGACCGGACGCTAGCATCTGAAAGACTACCGTGAATAAGATTGATGTGATCTTTGATAAATGACACCCTCAGGGACACGTGATGAACAGTTTCACTTTGTGATCGCTGAGTCATCCTCACATTACAACTGTTTCTCTGCGACATTCCATGTGTCCATTTGGCTTTGTGCCCAGAGTCAAACTTTAGTCAGCCGAAAACATAACAGACTAAACTGTATTATTTAACCTTTTAGTTCGATAACAAGTTCAAGTTTACGATTTTAAAACGGCAATAGGCACTAAAATATATAGAATGATATACAAGTATCGACAGAAAGTATACGTATAGGTTACAACACGAGTGGTTTTTTATATGGCTTGTATTTCAGTCAAGACCCAGCGGATGAATATCATCGGGAGACACGAGCCTCTGGCGAGTGGCTCTCGATTGATATTCCCGCTGGGTCTTGACTGAAATACAAGCCATATAAAAAAACCACGAGTGTTGTAATCTGTATATCCCATTCTACCATCAAACACAAAGTGTAGACTACTAGCGGCACTGTTGCGATCTGTGGACTGTAAAACAGTGGTGCCAGCGAGACTTAGCCCTTTTGCAACCTTAAAATAAGTGACCGTCGCTGAAAAAATAAAACGAATGAGTGCATCGATAAGTACGCGGTAACACTACTTTCAGACCATTTAAAAGCTTTAAGTAAAGGTTCATAAGTTGCAAGAAAGTAATGAAGTCGTATAGAAATTAATTTAGTTGAAGCGCACAATTCTTTTGTTTTGCGTTTCAGGTCGGCAGAACGGGCGAAACGGGTTTGGGACCCATTTGGCTTACTCGATTCAGAATCGATTCCACGTTGTTTTTCTCGAACGTGTTATTATACAATTAGGCTTATTGACAGAGAAGCCAATTTTAGGGAACAAATATGTAGGTTTAGATTTAACCATTTGCTCCCTATCTGAAATGTATCTACGTGATAAACGTGTTTTGCGAGTGTGTTTGCAAGACTGAACCTAAACTGGTATGGGTGTGAGGAAAACGGGACCGACTTGGTGAAGTCGCGAATTGCTGACACGTCTGTCACCGCCGATTGATTGCATTTTGAAGGAATATGACTGGATTACGGAAAAATACACACATGTTAAGTTCTTGGATACCTTCATCGCCAATGTGGACTTACTGCAGAGCCAGGCAAAAGAGTAGACTTGCTCGCAAAACACGTGAAACAGCCGATGTTTGATAGCGAAGCCAAACCGTGCCAGGTAAGGACGCTTCTCGGTCTCGCTACGCATGGCATCAGTGACAGTGTTGTTGCTTTGAGTTTGACTAACAAACTCGAAACTGTCATTTAAAACATGAGCCAAATGTGTATTGATTGTGTGATTAGTCTATGTGACAGGGCTTCTATTATCTGTGCTCCCTAGCTTCTGTCAGTTCCCACACCGACACTGCCAGAGAAACTGAAGACGCACACCAAACACAGACTCTCAAAAGTCGTCTGCTAACGATGCAAGGGAGGGTACTCGTGTTTTTGTTTTGGTTCGCTAGCATCTGGGTATCTTGTAAGTTGAATGTTCGGTTTTTTTCGATCTGCATTGCTTTCATAATGAAGGAAACGTTTGTTTATTGCATCCCATACATCAGATCAGTTCTGAGATTCATTTTTGCGTGCAACTGATATGGTTTTCTGAGCCGTGCAATACGATTTTGGAACTTCATACAAATGTGTCACATTGTTCGGCGCGAGGTCAAAGGTCGGGAGGAAAGTAGTTCTTTGCCCAAATCGGAATCTGCACTATCATATATTTTTTGGAGTCCATGATGTATTTATTGAGCTATAAAAATACAACATATATACCCATACTGAAGTAACAGAGACAAAGAAGGGAGGTCATGGGATATAAAATCTTATATCATCAATAACTCGTTCCGTGTTAAATGTAAGCGGAAACACAAAATGCATATAGAGATGTGGAGGTTACATGCCGAGTCTCAGTGAATATTACAAATAATGGGCGAAGTTAGCTGATCATGAAAAATGCGGGCTCCTTTCTTCTGTTTAAAAAAAGGATGTTTTTGTGCTAAAGTTTGTTCGAATCCTATTCACTCAACCAGTCTACCTGCGCAGGCGATTGATTAATGCGCGGTTGTGTAGTTCTGTGAAAATCATTCAATTATGTTAACACTTCATGTAGTAGTAGTACTCACTACGCCTACGAGTATTTAGAGTATTGAAACCTGAAGTAGGTAACTTACCAACTCGTTTCATCAGTACTGAAAATGAAATGAGTTTAGCAGGATGGGTGCAAACACGACATGTAGATGGGTGGCCATACTGTCCATAGGCATAGATTTCACAATGTACTTATACATGTACAGGTCCATGGATTTCACCTCACCTGCCCCTAAAAAGCTGCACAAGGAATTGCATCGTAGTTACTAGTTAGTTAGTGTTTGAAACAACCTAAACATAACTCATTCACACAAGCAAAACACAGGGAAACACTACACTACAGTGAGTCAGAACTTTCCCCGTTTAAAGTTGAACTTTGATTTTAATATAAACATTTAAATGCACAACATTCAGTTGCCGCTTTTGGCTTTGTCAGATTGTGACACAATACAAGTTATGCCTCAATTGTACACAATATGAAGCAATTTAAATCTCTAGGAACTGAACATATTGCTGTGTGCTCCATGACACTTGAATCAGACAGAATACAATTCTCATTCAATCATCAATTTGTCAGCATCTGACTCAGTGACTGAGTGAGACACTGAGTGTGAAAGCAGTGTTTTGAACCTTCAAATTTCAATCGACCTAGAGCTATGTGTACAGTTATGTGGTTTATTTCAGGCATATCAAGCAATATACATACATGCATTCAGTTACAGGGTTGGTCAAATTAAGAAGCAAAAACTTACCAAGATAATTTAAAGTGTAGCCTGAGGAAATGTAAACGAGGTAAAACCTGCCTGCAAACCGCATACCGCCATTTTTTAATACCGTGCTGAATGATACTGATAGATCCGCACCAAATATTCTTGCAAAACATTCAAATGAAATAAATATTTGTGGTTTCCCTAAAAATATTCAATTAACGTTGTCATTATCTTTTTTGTAAAATATATCAGAAATATTTTGTTTTAAATCTCTTATCTAAAAAACTAAAAGGGAGAAAGAAGAAAGAATTCAGAAAAATAAAAGTTGAAATCTATGATATATAAAACAAAACACACAAAAACATGGTAAACTATACATATCAGAAATATTAATATTAAAATTATCTGAACTAAAAAAAAAAAGAATTAGAAAAAAGTATTCATAAACAAATTAAAAATGTTTAAATCTCTGATCTCAAACACAAAACTTGTAAAATGTATCCGGTGTTCGGAGAATCTGATTTATGACTGTTCTGGTGGTTACCACTGTGTGTTTTGCATCACCACATCGGGCTTGTTATTGAGTCTTAACTGTACAGTCTTTTGTCTAAAATTAAACGTTCCTTAAATCTAAACTGTCTGTGTTTTTTTTGTTTACTTTACGTCTTATTTTTAATTGTAGAGCCACTGGCGTTGGTGTATAAGCACAGTATGCGTGTGTGTATGCGTGTGTGTGTGTGTATGCGTGCGTGTGTGTGTGTGTGTGTATGTGTATGTGTGTGTGTGTGCGTGTGTGTGTGTGTGTGTGTGTGTGTGTGTGTGTGTGTGCGTGTGTGTGTGTGTGTGTGTAAAGCGAATCCCTGATAACTACTGGACAGAGCTGGACAAAACACACACACACATTATTGCTTCCAAATAACATCCCCAGACTAATTGTTTGATGATGTCATATCTGTATTTTAAGTTAAGGCGGCACTGTCATGGGCCATTTTGTTCAAATATTGCCAAAACGTTCTTTGATTTAGTCGGGACTACGGGGTAGCATTTAAGCTCTGACATTTAACAAAATAAATAACTAAGTTTGTTTATAAAAAAAATGTGGATACATAATTATTGATTTTGCCCAAAACCGGGACGTGCCCGTTGTTTTTGAAACAAACATTCATGGATTTGTTCAAGCAATCCTTACTTAGTACCGGCGGTACATGTATCTGTACCAGTGATGTTTCCCATCAGAACTATCCTGTCAGTCATTGTTCCCGGGGTATAAAGGGGGATCAAGCAGGCTATACTTTGACCACACATAGCAAACATGGGAAGGGTAATACATCAGCGATGGTATGAGGTCGGCCTTTTTCCCGTGTTGCACACCACAGAAGTTGACTCCAAAAGCAAATTATGAGGAAATATCAAATCCCGCTGTCAAACATTGACAACACAACAAGTAAGAAGTTGCTTTAGCACATGTTTAGAGGGTTAAAACTACACGTAGGTAAGTATGGCTACTGCTCAATGTCAAAGCCTGCACTCTTCAGTCGGTATCCCGAATTCGGAACATCTTTTGAAAGTACACACAAATCAGAGCATTTGGCCGATACATTTTTCACTTTATGGACTGGTAATGCATTCAATGCATTCAGATATTGCGTATTACGTGCGGATATTACAAACATGATGGTTGTTTGCAAGGTACAGTACCCCATGCACATTTCTTGACACAAAGAAGGAGGTGGGCGTGTTCTCAATCCTTGGTGCTTACAAGGTTATACATAAAAAGACCACAACATACTGTACTCAAGTGTTTGACGAAGACAACACGAATAACGGCGCGACGTTTCGACCACTTTGGCCTTCATCAGGCATAACACACACAAGAAGAAGAAAGACGTCAAAACAAAAAAAAGATCTAAAGATTGACGGACAAATACATGTACCCCAGTGTACATAAGTACCCCAGTGATCAAAACGTCGATTCGTTATTCTTTTATTCTTCATCGAACACGTGAGTACAGTATTGTTTAAGTCTTTTTATTTCTCGCTCTCAAGCGCAGTCAACATTGTTTTGTTTACAAGGTTGTTTACACAAATCTCTTTGGATTTCACAAGTTCAAATAAGTGTACATTGCAAATGTACCTACATAAGTAAATGACTGAATAAGTTAATAGTTCTATACTGGAAACAAAAGTCGATATGCCCCCCGAGGACCGACAAAAAAACTGGTCTGACAACAAACCACCAAACATCGTTTTTGTCATCATTTTGGTAGTGAGAAAATAAGTGCAAAATCAACACAGGGAGCCATGCTTTGAAACACGAGTTCCGGTTTGATCATACATGTTTTGGGGCCCCACCACGTTGTTGCAATCAAAGCTGGCGTGTGAAAGAAACTTTCTGTTTTTTTAGTTTATATAATGTTGAGATAAGTATGTCAGGTTTGAGGATGCACACTTCTGTAGGTTCCTCTTAGTATTCCACCCCTTCGGTTTTCAGTTGTAAATATTAAGCTTAGTGATCGAATGTGGAAGCTACGTTGGGTCAAATGTCACAGAAGATTTGCATCGTGCAGCAAGGCACGTTGTGTATAAGGTCACAGAAGATTTGCGTCGTGCAGCGAAGGAAAGACTCGCGATCTTGTTTTCGACTCATTGCCTCTTTGTTTGTCATTTGACATGTCGTTCTGCTTGCTCGGCTTTGTTAGATGTTTGCATATCTTGTTGCTATGTTCTTTGCTTTCATTATTATGTCTTATTTGCGCTTCGTTTATCGATACGTCTTGTGCACGGTTTGAAATGTGTGTGTGTGTCAGAGGTCTATTGGTTTGACTGGACGTTCGTGTTTCTCTGAACGTCTTTGTATCGAAACACAGATACACGCACTTCATGACTGTGTAAGAAGACGGAACATAGCGCTAGGTTTCATTTGTTGGTGATGAATGTATGACCTTTCATGAAGTAGTTTTGTTTTTTGTTTACTTTTTTCCAGTTTGCCAGTTCGTTTTTGGAACTTTGCAAAGCAGTGTCGTCTCTCTAGGTCTGGGGAAACGCCGATGAAAAGAGCCGAAGAATCCCCGAGCGCCCTTTCTATCGGGTTTGCTTTTGATTATTCATGTATAACCTGCTTCTTGGAACTATGGGAACAGGGGATTTATTGCATGGGAAACATGAGATTTATTTCCCAGGTGGCTGTGAATGAAAACTCGTGAAAATGATGCCAATACCATATTTTAGTGTTATCAACATCTCCATCATCGTCGTTCGTGTCGTTGCAAGTAACAAAATATGACTGCATCTAAGCCATTTATATCGTGTTACTTATATGTGAGGCATTTTTGGGCAAACAAAATAAATCATCCCATACATTTTCGAGTAAAAACATTTTATAACGCGTATTGCTAAATGTGTTTTCCTAGCTTCTACAAAGTAAATAAATATTTCCTGCTCAAAGTACGTCAACCCATACATAGAACACACTTTCTGTGACACTGACTTGAGATTTAAGCTGATTTTATCCACCCAAACTGCGTCTCATTCTCGCCATCACACACACACACACACACACACACACACACACACACACACACACACGCACACACACACACACACACACACACACACACACACACACACACACACACACACACACACGCACACACACGCACACGCATGTACGGCAAGATCAGAAAGCGTGTCCATGCAGGTTTAGTACTATAGTAGATATCTTTCTATGGAATGACATCATCTCAAGAAAATCTTCCTGCTACTTGACAAGGCATGAATTAATAACTGTCACGTGGGACGCATTACCCACACATACGCTCAAAACACTTGCTTACACATCAACAGCCATCAAATAGTGAACAGAATAGTGAAATCCTGGAAACAGGTCGCTGTTCAGAGCTCTCGACAACTTGGACTACACACGTAGATCTTGACCATCTACACCTGCCTGACAATGCATACACTGGGTATCTTGCTGCTATGGTTCTGCTGGTTGACAAGAATTTCTGCGCGAGGTTTGTTTTGAAGCATTATATATTTTAATTGCCACTAAAATGCCAATGCGTTTTATTTGTACATACACACCTAATCATCAAACGTCTCTTGTTTGTTTGTTGAATGGCAGGTTAATGTTGTTTGTCTATGCATGACTTGGTTCAGGTGTCTGTCACCTCTAAACAGTACATTACTTAAACAATAAAGCCTCTTGGTTGAGCAAAGATCAACAGAGGTTTGGTGGCATGCCAATTCAGTGAATGAGTTGAACTATACTAACACATTTCAATAAATACCGTAAATGTTTTTTCTCATGAGAATTATTCTGAATATGTTGCACAACTGGCACATTTGCTGTAAAGCTTGTTTGGATGCGGTAGTTAGTATTCCTTCATACCTCTTGCATATTTGCTTTGCTCTCTTTACAAATAAAATCACAATGATTTTGCTTTAATTGACATCATCTTCTGAGCAAGGTGTGTACAAGAAGTCGGCCTGATTTTAATGACAGAGCATTACACTTGAGAATGATAAGGACCGTGATGGTCTGAGAGCGTATGTCCACATACTATTGACATGAGTAAATCACTTTCTTATTGTGGTCAGTTTGCTTTAGTGTTGATACACTATTCGTTTACAAAACTGCTGGTGAAAAAAGTGTGCGCCTTTTGCTGTTGTTATGATGTTATATGTATCTGGTGCTTTGCATATATATTTACTGGATATGTTATACATAGGGTGTATTTTAGACTGTCATGCAGACGGGTGCAATGGCTTTGTGGTAAGACGCCGGCCTCCGAAGCGGAAGGTCTTGGGTTCGAATCCCGGCCGCGCCTGGAGGGGTAATGTGGAGATTGTTCCGATTTCCCAGGTCAACTTATGTAAAGACCTGCTAGTGCCTTATCCCCCTTCGTGTGTACACGCAAGCACGGAAGAGGATGGACAACAGTTCTGTCGAATTTGTCTCAGCAGCAGACACAGTGAAGAACAATGTTGGGCATCCAAGCTGCCGAACCATGGCCAGGAGTTATTTCTTCTTTTCCTCCAAGAACGGGGGAGAACCTTGATCAGTGCTCACCATATTCTCAACGCTTCCGTGTTGGAGAATATCGCGAGCAGTGTATCACCTGTCCTGAGTTTTCTTTCTAAGACACGTTTGGACGGAGCTCGCAATTCGAATCATCTCCATTTTCTTGTATGAAAAGAAAAGTTTCGGAACTTGAGTTGCTCGTCTGTCATACCTACGCGCTTCGGACTTGGCAATTTCGGCGTAAGATACTGATTCTGGCTGCCCCCTTCTTTGACCGGCGTAAATTGTCGGGAAAGACAATTCCTCACAATCTGCGTCTAACACCACTGAAATAGGTATCTGTCCCTCTCCAGGGGCAAACCGTATTGCTTCATCGCAATCAAGCAAGGTTTCATCCACCTCTCTGTGTTGACCGGGTCATCGTTCACGGTTTCATCCCATTCTTCTTCTTCCTGCGGTTTCTCCGCATTTTGATCATTTTCGTTTGCAGCGGGCGTAGGTGACGTTTCTCTTGCTGCAACATGCTGGTTATCCTGCTCGACTCTTTGAATATCCGCACATCGGTCGGCCGGGTCTACAACAAACGGCTCTTCCACTAAAGGATGCTCTTGAAGCCACTTATCTGTCAGAGTAATCACTCCATGTTCTCGGAAGAGTGGTGTGCTAAGCCAGACACCGAGCGGCTTCGTAAACAACGCGTGGTCGAATTGTCTCCAAAATGTAGTGTCCATGATAGCACATCTTTCGCATGAGTTTGATTTGAATCGTTTGTGCGTCGGAAAATGACCGCGGTAGAATCGAAACCGTAGTACCGACCTCAACCGGTACATTCACAACGTTTCCTTGCAAACCATGCTGGCGGTCTACACCTAAGGGCCGAATTTGTATCAACGGAATTCTTGGCGAAACGAGTCTTTCTTCCAGTTGTGTCAGATCTCGCAGTTCTGGCGGTAGCTCTGGAAACGCAAGACCGTTTGTTAAAGACAGTCGTTGAACCTTTCCGTGTCGGACCGACTTGTAACATGTCCCGCAGAGCCATTGCTTTCCCTGAGAAGTAGGCACGCAATGACAGTACGTTTTGAGAAAGTCGTGGGAAACACCCTGCGTAATCAAATCTTTCTCATTGTAATCCCTGACTGATTTTCGAAACCAAAGACTGCCACAGCATGTGCACACATAAGTTGGCCCTTCCGTAATGATACGCTGGTAATCATTCCGATTTTTGCCTTTCTTTGCGCGGTCATTTTGAGCCAGATTGGGATTGTTTCTTTCAACGTTTTGTTCATTTTCACAAACAGCAATTTCGTTTTCAGGTTGCCCTTCAACATTGCGTTGATTCTCAAACTCTCTTCGTTTGTTAGGAACCGACACATCACAATTATCAACAGCCTTTCTTTTTCGCGTTTCTGGGTTTCTTCGTGCTTGCTGTGGTTGCCTTTGGCTCTTCACTGATTCCTCGAGGTTTCTATAAACAGTAATCTTCTGCAAGGCTTTTATCACGACATATTACAGATCGCCGCAGTCGTTTTTGTCCGCGCTCTTTCTCGGAATAATCTGAATCTCTTCGGTTAACACGTATTTGATCTTTGTTCACTTTACGTTCACGTTCGCAATATTCGTCTTCTTGTCGTGTGACTGTCATTCTCTGCCAATGTATGTCTTTCTCACGTTCGCAATTTTCGGTGTCTTTTCTTTTTTGATGACATTCTTTGTCTATTTCTTTTACATTCTTGGGTGGAACAGTCTTTTTCCTGTCTTACTGACGCAATTCTCTGCCTATTTTCTGCACGCTCTAATTCGGCAAAAGAGATGTTGTTTCTGTTTCTGCACATATTTGCTTGGTTTTTCTTTGTTCGTGCTGTGTTTTTTGAAGCACTTGTCATAAATGAAACACCCATACATTGGCTTAGAGTTGGTGTCGGTGCTACCCTCTCATTGTCAGACATAGTTTCCGAGAGAGCGTTGACACAATGCGTGTGATCAGTCTCGTCAATTTTGTTTCCTTTTGACTGTGATTCATCCGCAGACTGTGACTGTTCCTCTCTTTTTCTCCTGTCAGAATTTCTCACTTGGCTAGACTTTTTCTTTAGCTTGGGCATGTTTGTAAAAATCAGTATTCACCTGATTTAGAACCAAAATGTTCTCCAAAGATTTTCCACCAACTTGGCGGGTTTTCAACAGAGGGCGGAAGTGAAGCTAAAATTCTAAAAATCGAACTGGAAGATTTTTAACAATAAATGTCTTACAATAAAATAAGATATCTTTACAACTTATTAAAGTTTATAATTAATACCTAATCAAAATAACACATTTGAAACAACTTGAACAATTGTATCTAAATCCAAAAATATGAAACTTAGTTAGCCACGTTGAAAAGACTAATGAAAGGGAGGTAACAATCAATGTACACAAATTACCAAAATAGCAACAGTTGCTTCCCTTTAAGTACTAACCTAAATATGTCTGTGTACATTGTTCAAAACCAGATGATAGCTTTTCAATGTGTTACACAAGTATTGTTAGGGGGATGACCTTTTTTTCAACGCAAATGAACTAGGTTTTTTTCTGAATCAGAAAACTACTATCATTGCACATTCTTTTAGTTTAGTAAGTATTCAAACTCGTCTTGAGTAACAGACATAAGTTTTGCTGAATAGATTTAATGAAGGTATCAAAATCGAGATAAATGTTTCATGTATGGACGAAGGGTTGTTTTCGGATCAAACAACTATTTCACATGGGCCACGGGACCGCCGCGCAGATAATGGTACCCCAAAACGACACAACGCAACAACAACACAATCAGCATAACAGGTCTATTCGGTGTTTTTTATTCGAGGACACATTGAAATAAATCATGTATACAGCCACATTAATGTTGTTTTTTCTCGCTATCTTGCGTTAATCTTATGTTTTGCCATTCATACTGATGCAGATGTTGATCACATGAACGGTCCAAAGCGGCCGATTTTTGCATCAATTTCCAGTACCATGTCAATAAGCGCTGTATTTCGCTTAAATACGGATACCTTATTGACAAGTGAGAATGAAAGAACAAAACTAATTGTATCATAGTTAAACATTCCAATATTCACGATTCTTCTTTTGTTTTGTATTCAGAATGTTGGAACGTTAGCAGTCTAATTGTGTTTAGACCGGAGACATTGCTTTTACAAAAGGTTATAACAGGTTCGTGCGTATGTATGTGTATGTATGTGTGTGGGTGTGGGTGGGTGTGAGTGTCTGTGTGTGTGTATGTGTGTGTGTGTGCGAGTGTTTATGTTTGCTTGTTTGTTCCATTTTATTACAAATGCACGCTGTCACAACTGTCTGTCTTCTTCCCCAGAGTGCAGAACTGGCGCGTGGAAGTGCGGGAACAACTGTATACTGGAGTCATACAGCTGTAATGGAACTAACCGCTGTTTTGACGACAGTGATGAGCAGAACTGTGGTATGTATATTTCAGTTGAATGAGACAGAGACCGAGACAAAGACACAGTTTTGCAGACTGACGTGTGTAGTTTGAGTGTCAGTTTTTTTTTTTTATGCGGGACTTGTGTAAACTATTCCGAATGATTCAGTACAAACTGCACATACACATTTTACAGAAAATAATTGTATCGCATGGCACTCAAATACATTTTGGGAGATTCCCATCTCTTTTACTGATATGCTTTGGCAGAAAGAAATAATTTCCATCTGATGTATTATTTTGTTATGGCAGAATCGGGTCACAGTGTGTGTGTGTGTGTGTGTGTGTGTGTGTGTGTGTGTGTGTGTGTGTTTGTAGGTGGGTATGTGTGTGTGTGCGTGTGTGTGCGTGCGTGTGTGTGTGTGTGTGTGTGTTTGTGTGTGTGTGTGTGTGTAAGTGTGTGCGTATGTGTGTGTGTGAGAGAGATGACTTTGAAAACAACAACAAGGCACATTTGAGTCAGCTTTTGTAATCACAGGCCTCAGTCAACCTGCGGTTATGCTATAGTTAGACGCTACTACAAAACATGACGATGTGAAATAAAACCTTAGTATTTGATTTAACTAAGTGCTAAGGTAGGCATTAGGCTAGTTTACACACAATGTACACACAATTCATTTACACTAACACAGCAATTGTTTAAAAAAACCAAAGTACTCCCTTACATGCAATGCAGAATGTCAGTCCAAGGAACTCCTGTACAGGTGAACAATATGATCATCATGCCAGTGTTACCTATTACAGAATGCCAAACACACATGTATTATGTATATGTGCAGTTTATGTTGATTGATAAAGGGTATACTAATTAGAAGGACTCAGTAAGAACTGTATCTGAAGACTCATAAATTCCTTCTACATCAAGAAGGATATCAGCTGTCTACAAACTCGAGAAAGAGCCCCTGAAAGATATATTGCACCTGCGATAAAAACATTTTTAACACTTTCCAAACGATGAGCGGTGTGGATAAGATGGACTATGAGGACACTTCTCAATCAGGGAAAACAATACTGGGTGGTCACAGTGTTAATTCTGCAATGATGTCAGAATTCAGCAGTCATAAAACTTGTTAATACAAAACCAGACAGCTAAGAGCGAACCACTAGATTGCCTTGCTAATAAACAGCCAGGGATTAGAATGTCCTTTGAACACAAACATCTTCCACTTGTCGCCCAAGAGAACCTACCCTGGCAATGAACACGAGGGTGCCAATAGATGCTGACCATATTATACTTAGACTTGAAAAACAACCAAGACGCGGCTACTGTCAGAAAATAGTGTGCAGCAGATGCGAGGAATGCAATGACAACAATTGACAAAATGTGTCTATGCAATTTGTTGTACGATGACAAATTCAAATCAATCACGTATTCAGAAAATTTAGTTGTAATTAAATATAGTGCACTATGTTTGTGTGTTGCCATGCCTACCAATGCACATGTCGATCGCATAATTAAGCGGTCAAACACGGGAGATGTTTGCAGAACAGTGATTGCAGTACGTTCGCGGTATTTAAAGCAAAGAGTGAGAAACTGGAGGTCATTTTGTTTCATCATAAGATATCAGACTGCAATGTTTCTAAGCAATACACATACATATTTCTTGGTTTGAGACACACAAACGCCGCAGAACACAAAACTGCCACAGGTTGTTTACAGTGATAATATCTAACAACAACAAAAATGTATCTCATTGCTCCAAGAGCTATACAGTTAAGGTTGGAGGTTGTAATGATGTGATCACACACAAGGAATTTCCAAAATAAACGTTTGAGCGCTGATTTACTCACATTGAAACCGGCTGTGTGTTGAGTGGGAATCCCAGACTGTTATTCTGATTGTGACCCCTTTTTGCGCAATTCATAATTGCCGTCCTACCTTTTGCCCCTGAGGATATCATGCGCTATTCCTAGAGATACAGATTTGATATTGAGCTGAGAGCTACAGATGTCGTGTTGGTTGTTGAATAGACGACTTCACACACGAGCGAGGTTTTAGAACTAGTGTTTTAGCGTTTTATTTTATTCAAATCTAAAAGCTTTGTTTGGTAGTCATTTTAGACCGTAATATTCTCCAATGGACTGTGTGTTTGTTTATATTATGAGAAGTGTTTTCTCCTGGTATGGCACGGAATATGCAAGTGTTTGCTGGACTGTAGGTTTGACTCCATCAATCCAACGGTGTTAATCTGAAGACTAATGAAATATGATGACGAACAGAATCCGACTCTTGTCACGAGAGAGCTGGGCTAAGCAAACCGCTCGCTGATTGCAATTCATTTCAGTATTTGGCATAGTTTCAGAGCAGTTTTGAAAAATGTATTGCAGGTGTTTATAAATTACAGTACAGAGAATGTCCCTAGAACTGTTAAGGTCCAAATCGTCACAAAACTTTCCAAAATGGCGCCAAAGGTGTACTATCTTTAAGTATGAACAGTGTCCGATTGAAATGATGGCATGCGTTGAGACTGAACATAAGTGTGTGTGCTTGTTTATTCATGGCTTACCTTCTGCGCCATACAATTGTATTGATTACTTTGTTTATTCGTTCCCCTTTGTTTCAATCATTGGTTGCAAGAGGTGTCTGTGTGTGTGTGTTTGTGCTTGTGTGTTTGTGTGTGTGTGTGTGTGTCTATGTGTGTGTGTGTATGTGTGTGTATGTGTGTGTGAGCGTGTGTGTGTGTGTTTGTGTGTGTGTATGTGTGTGTGTGTGTGTGTGTGTGTGTTTGTGTGTGTCTGTATGTGTGAGTATCTGTATGTGTGTGTGTGTGTGTGTGTGTGTGTTTGTGCGTGTGTGTTTCTATGTGTGTGTGTGTGTGTGTGTGTGTGTGTGTGTGTGTGTGTGTATGTATGTGTACGTGGGTGTGCGTGTCTGTGTTTATATTTGCTTGTTTTTTTAAAACATTGTTTTACAAATGCACGCTGTCACAACTTTCTGTCTTCCTCCCCAGAGTGTGGAACTAACCAGTGGAAATGCACAAACAACAAGTGTAAACCGGAGTCTTTCCGCTGTGATGGAGTTAACGACTGTGGTGACAACAGTGATGAGCAGAACTGTACCGGTATGTACATGTCAGATAAATGAGATAAAAACACCGACAGAGACATATCACATAGCTGAGACAGAGACGTATCACATAGCTTGTAGACTGACGTGCACAGCTTAAATGTCAATTCGTCGTCAAAAGCGCTAGTTAAAGACATCCGACACCGATTAAAGAACCATTAAAAATCGCAATTTTTGTGGCTGATGTATGTTTAAAGTCTGACAAAACAAATGTGTTAAAATCAGAGAAATCGATCGTAGCGTTGTTAAGATACAGCCTCCTGAATATGTTGACTTTTCACGTGGGTTTTTTTGTAAATCAGGGTAAGCTATTGGGTATGGTATCTAAGCAATTAATTAATTCACAACTACTTCTTTTTGTGTGTGGCGTAAATACCGACTTTGTGCACATACAAATCATGTTTTTTTGTTATGAATAAGTGTTACCATTCTTTGTAAAATGGCTAATATTCGTTAATGTACATGACGTTTTACGTCCTAAAATTACACCAGCTGCTCACTTCAACTGAATATATTTTGCTAATAAAACCATTACATTTTCCAGAAAAGTTGACATAAAACAAACCTTGGTCTACACAATAAGATATCAACAAATAATAAAAATCAATCGTTAAATTTGTGCACAAGTTTGCAAAACGTAACCCGAACCCCATTCTGAATTTTGGTACAAAGAAAGGTAAACATTATGACACTCGTTGCGAATGAAAAATATGGTTAAATCTAATGATGTTTTTCCTGTTATATGTTCAGTGCGTGTTACATCAAATTAATATTGTAATGCCTCTGTCCGTGTTTCTGTCCGTCCGTCCGTCCGTCCGTCCGTCCGTCCGTCCGTCCGTCCGTCAGTCAGTCTGTTCGTCCGTCCGTCCGTCTATCCGTTACAATTTTGACCGCTAATAACTCATGTGTGTATGGGCCCGTTGTCTTCAAATTTGGAATGACATATACAATTGTTATGGCATATCTGTGGTTACCATTGCTAGCCAATCGCTTTGCGAATACCGACGTTTCACACGGTTTAGCGCTCACACGTCATTTCCTTTGCCTATACCTCCAGCGTTTCTTGACTGATTCACCACCAATTCCGTGTGAATGTGGATTATACTGATGCTTAATCCTGGTGCAGCACTTCAAAAACATCGCTTCTTAGTAGATGGAGTTCTAACTGAAACAAAGCATGGGTATCCTTGGCATTCGATGGAATTGGAATTATTACTAATTCAGTAATTGTTTTGTTTATTCTTTTACAACCATAGTTCATACACTGATACAGCAGCATTTGATTATGTGCATACAGATTAAAGATCAAGCATTTTCTAAACTTGAGTAAAAAAAAAGAACAGAACAAGCACACACTCTGTGACTCACACTCACATCCAGTTACTCATTAACACACACATACACAACAGATGAATCTTGCTCAGTTCTACAAAGGCCACGTTTGCTATGGTCATGTCTTGGATTTTAAAAATAATAACTTACCTGCTTGTTGATCCAAACCGATGATTGAAAATCAGTGAGAGTAGTGTAGAACAGTGCGATTCATCGCCAACCTCCCCATTCAAGGCAGACCGTGTCCAAAATCAGCTGTATCATTCACATCCCGATTGAATTCTTTCAGAAGGGCAGTCGGTGTTTCAACTTCTTTGTCGGTATATTTCTCTGGTGGACGTGTTGAACTGCCAAATATTAGATTGTTTTCAATAATATCAGTCACGACGGCCGCCATGTTTTTTGTCATCAATACTATTCATGTACTCCACTAAGGAAGAGCGTTTTATTGTGTCTTAAAACCGACTTCTCGGGAAAGTGATCAATCGAATTTTATGGTCCACAAAAACTTGCTTCATATTTTATTTAAGGGCTACTTTTATTTGCCTTTATTTTTATGGCGCACATTTTGTGCCCCACATTTTGTTTTGGCCTTCATTTTGTGGTCCACAAACTGGAAATGTGTCCCACAAATGTGTGGGCTTATTTTTGTGGTCCACAAACTGGAAATGTGCCCCACAAATGTGTGGGCTTATTTGTGGATTAATGACATCGAATGCCACGGATACATGGGTGACTGCTTTATATTTGAGCGCAGCGAGAGATTTTAGACCCAAGCACAGTGTTCCATAGCAGCGTACGGATAGCCCCAGAAATTAGAGCGCTTACCTCTCACGCTAGCGTAAGGCGTTCGACTTATCAGGGCGACATTATTATTATCATTGTTATTATATTTATTGAGACATCACAGTGCGCTAAGAGATTTATTGAGCAAACCGAGAAAATACATTATTGAACGAAGCGCGTAGCTATGAGTTGAATAATCATGCGTGAAATTTGCTCGAAGAGTAAACCATCATAACTTTCGATTTCGAGATCGGACTGTTGTTGTGTGTTCCGTGTGACCTCTTCAGCTCCGCGTTTATCGGTCATGTCATCTTCATCATGTCTTACCAGTTTAATGTTTGGTTTTCAGTGACCAGGATCTTTTTTCCTCCTTCGCTTATTTGCTTGGGAACAATAGGAAAACTATTTCTTATGTAAGACTTCTTACCTGTGTTCGGGTTTAAAGAAACACAACGAAACAGCAGTTTTTTTTCTGAGTGACTTGCTATACAATGTTCAATGACAGACTAAAAGGACCGAAAATCCACGTCAGCATATAAAACAAGTCGCGTAAGGCGAAAATACAACATTTAGTCAAGCTGTCGAACTCACAGAATGAAACTGAACGCAACGCAACGCAGCAAGACCGTATACTCGTAGCATCGTCACTCCACCGCCCGTGGCAAAGGCAGTGCCAGTGGAATTGACAAGAAGAGCGGGGTATTCGTTGCGCTGAGAAGGATAGCACGCTTTTCTGTACCTCTCTTCGTTTTAACTTTCTGAGCGTGTTTTTAATCCAAACATATCATATCTATATGTTTTTGGAATCAGGAACCGACAAGGAATAAGATGAAAGTGTTTTTAAATTGATTTCGAAAAAACATTTTGATAATATTTTGTATATATTTAATTTTCAGAGCTTGTTGTTAATTCAAATATAACATATTTATATGTTTTTGGAATCAGCAAATGATGTAGAATAAGATGAACGTAAATTTGGATCGTTTTATGAAAAAAGTTATTTTTTTTACAATTTTCAGATATTTAATCACCGTCAAAGTCATTGATTAATTTTTAAGCCACCAAGCTGAAATGCAATACCGAAGTCAGAGCTTCGTCGAAAATTACTTGACCAAAATTTCAACCAATTTGGTTGAAAATGGAGGGCGTGACAGTGCTGCCTCAACTTTCACGAAAAGCCGGATATGACGTCATAAAAGACATTTATCAAAAAAATGAAAAAAATGTCTGGGGATTTCATACCCAGAAACTCTCATGTCAAATTTCATAAAGATCGGTCCAGTAGTTTAGTCTGAATCGCTCTACACACACACACAGACACACGCACGCACGCACATACACCACGACCCTCGTCTCGATTCCCCCTCTATGTTAAAACATTTAGTCAAAACTTGACTAAATGTAAAAACGACAAAGAATATTTTGAAAATGATCATTCTTGAACTCGTTATTAAACATGGTTGGATGACGACCAGATCGTGTACTGATGAAGAACGAGAGAGAGAGAGAGAGAGAGAGAGAGAGAGAGAGAGAGAGAGAGAGAGAGAGAGAGAGAGAGAGAGAGAGAGAGAGAGGGAGAGAGACCGAGCGAGCGAGAGAGCGAGCGAGAGAAAGAGCGAGCGAGAGAGAGAGAGAGCGAGCGAGAGAGAGAGAGAGAGCGAGAGAGAGTCTGAGTCTGAGTCTGAAGATTTATTCGCTTAAACTTTGTACAGTTCATTGCGAAGGGGTGGATGGGGGAGAAAGGGAACGATTTCGAAATATCGATACAAATGTACAGTGCTCATCGATAAAACACAAGGTGGGTAATTCGCGACATGGTTTCCAGATCGCGTGGAATGTCAACAAGACTGATCACACCAGAAAAAGTCCCAAAGTCGCGCGCGGTCTTGCAGACACGTTACTTTTTGCAAAGTCTCTTGTCAAATGTTTGTTTTCTGTCTGCGCCTAGTTTTTCGGCACATTCTTTCATACTTCTTTCCGTTCTTTGCATGTCTTGATGTTGTCTGTCCATGGTCATGCCGACGTTGTCTAGTCGCTCTTGGATTCCTGCGATCATAGACAAAAGTATATCCGTTTGGTCGGGAGTAAAAATGCTCGTCTCTGCTCGGGTGGGGGTACCTCCATAATCTGAAGCATTCGTTGGCCTACTTTCAGCTGCCTGGTTGTTGACTTCGTCTGTTGTTGACATTTTATTGCCTTGCGTCTCCTTGCCACGTGCTGCATGGTTGCTAGCCGCGGTAACACTACGGCTCGGCCTTTGTTGAGCTGCATTCATGTCACTGTCTTCACGGCGAGTTTCACGTGTTTGTTGGCAGGGGGTAGCGACAGTGTGTTTGTCTGTTTGACGAGTTTGTTTGTCAGTGTCTACACAATTGAAAGTTTCTCTGATTTCAACATCTGGCTGTTGAAAGTCGGAAGAAAACACATCATGCTCATACTCCCCTACCTTCCTCAGTCTTTGGTTTAAAGGCCAACATCCAAAAGAATTTTTCTCCTGGAGCGACCTAAACTTGAACCCGTCGCTCTTCTTGCATGTCTGTTTACTTCGTGTTGCACGCAAAAATTGTGCGACTTCCTTTCCGCGTGGATTGACGAAGCTGTTTTATTCTCGTGACTGAAAACACTGCAGTGCGTGCAGTTGTATTCTGTGGGTTCGACAGATCGGTCCAGTAGTTTGGTCTCAATCGCTCTACACACACGCACACACACACACACACATACACACACTGGCACACACACACACACACACACTCACACACACACACACAAGCTCACACACACGCACACACACACACCCGCTCGGCTTTTTGTCCCCTCTGCCTCACTGATTTGGTTTTGTGTTTATTTCGTCATTATTTTGTTAGTAAATAGTGAACATTGCTACAATGCCGAAGCAAAAAACATCATTATTGGTTGTAATGTGCTACCAATTTTAAAACCCGAATATCGATTTACATAGTAATTTTGACAGCAGTTCAAATGTGTACATTAACCAGTTCCATTCAGCAGACTTTCAGGTCTTTGTAACTGATTTCTGGCCCGGAATTCATCACGCTTTCTATTGTTCATTCGTTTCCTGTGATATCAGCAAACCAGCAAAGTTCGTGTGTGTGTGTGTGTGTGTGTGTGTGTGTGTGTGTGTGTGTGTGTAGGGGTGTGTGTGTAGGTGTGTGTGTAGGTGTGTGTGTAGGTGTGAACAAGAACAAGAACAAGAACAAGAACAAATGTTTATTGTCCTCAAACCAAAAAGGTTATTGACACATTGCTATGAATTCTAAAGCATTCTGCGACAAACCTTCCGAGACATATTTGAACATCTTTGTCCATAAATATTTCACTTGGTTTATAATTAATATAATCTACATCAATATTAGTCACGTCTTTTTTAAACTTTTCTCTACTTTCATGGAATTTTACGCATTCATCCAGAAGATGATATTCATCTTCAACAATGTTACATACCATACACAAACGATTTTCTCTTTGGATGTTATGATGTCTTCCAGTTTCTATTTTTAGATTGTGACTACTGGTTCTTAATCGACTTAAAGCTGTCCTGTGATTTCGATTTTCTATCATTGTCAGATATGACTGAATTTCATATGTATCACATATATTTGAATAGAATCTTAATCTTGCACTTCCTTTTGATTTAGCTTTATTCCAAAAACGTATGTATTCACTTTGTAATTTCATTTGTATGGCAAATTGTAACTTTCTCGTATCAAAAGTAGATTGATTTTGCCAAACATGATTAAAGCCAAGTCTTGAAAGTGTGTGTGTATGTGTGTGTGTGTGTGTGTGTGCCTTTGGTTATTTCGGTTTTTGTTGTTGTTGATGAGTACGTAACAAAATGTAGTCAGTATAATTATATACGTTTGCACCATACCTCATCTCCCGTGAAATATCAACAGAGTTCGAAGTTTCAGTTTGTCAATCTGTATAGTATGACTTGTTTTCAAATACGTTTTGTCTTTCTTTCCTTGTCCTGGTTTGTTTACAGATCATCGTCATTTTTTAATCTCGGAAGATCTAACTAGTGTTCTGAGCATCGCCTAAGTAGACATCAACAAGCATGTACATACTTGAATGATCTTGCCGTTGTCTATCTTTTGCGATATCGTGTCCATTTCCACATCGCAACATTATTGAATATTTGTACCAGTTTCAATTTGTCTGATTCAAACTAGATGTTGAATGACACAGAAATAAAACGATTTCTTCGTGAACTTCAATTTTGTTTGAGTAATATATCAGGTGTACGATACATCTACACAGTTGTGTGTGTGTGTGTGTGTGTGTGTGTGTATGTGTGTGTGTGTGTGTGTATGTGTGTGTGTGTGTGTGTGTATGTGTGTGTGTGTGTGTGTGTGTGTGTGTGTGTGTGTTCTTGAACATAACTACACCCATGTGTTTATGAGTTACATAATTATATAATTATATGCGTTCAGTCAGTCTGCATGTTTCCTTTCACAAAATAAGACACAACATCAAAAATGAATACAGATTTGATCTGCAAGGAGGAAATATCAAACCAACCCACACCCCAAACCTAAAGCAGCTCATGACAAACTTTTGGTACACACTTTGCAAAATAAAACTCCAATTTCTAAGCAGCTGCATTACACGCTGCCAACAGAGAGAGAAAACAAGTCGCGTAAGGCGAAATTACAACATTTAGTCAATCTGTCGAACCCACATAATACAAGAAACTAAGTCCATCTCACGATGAACACGAGCCGAAATCATATGCACTCGACTTATGAAATAGAAAGAAATCAAATACGACGAAGAGAAGAAAAAGTTTGAAAGTACCATTGAACTTCCATGTCGGCGTGTGGCTGAGCTTAAAATAGGAATGTTGTTGCAATCTGTTAGGCACTTTCCCTTTTGACAGGTAGTTTTTGCATGTACAGTAAAACACGGCCTTTTTTTTACAAATCCTAAAGACTGTCGGAAACTTCGCATGCTCTCTTGTGAACGCCATGTGAAACATTGATTCTGAAACAAAAATCTATGGCATGAATGACAATGGAAAGACGGTCTCTCTCTGATTCCAAGTTCATAATGACAGTTATGAAGTGCTGAATTTAAAAAATCTGTAGATGAAGTAAAATCATTTGAATGTTGGCTTGTTGAAACTTCATAACAAACAGCCACCTCGTCTATATCATTATCTGAAAGAATGCAAACTTCCTTTGAAACACCAACATTTGAATGGAAAACTTCTGTTTCTGTCATCTTTGATTTCATTTGACAACTTGGACTGATGGCATCTTCCAGAGATATATCCATTACTTTCAACTTGCGCCTCTTTGTATTCCTGTAAGCCTGCCACTTATTTATAAAAAGAAACGTTTGATACTTTTATCAAACAGTTAGTATAATGCACGCTCTACCTGTATTCGTCTTTAAATTCTGCAAGACTGAAGCGAAAGAGGTCTGTCTCAGTTTTGTCGTCAGTTTGTTGTGTACATTTACACACGCACAACGAACAACACATGCACAGGCCCGGGGGAAGCTCTCCTTTCTTATGTCCGACGATAGACGTATACATGTAGTTTACATGTTTATTAGTCATCTATTTGATTGATTACGTGTATGATATGACGGAGAGTCGCATCGGTTTGATGCCGTGAACCCAACCGTGGCAGTGGCTGTCGTTTAAAGTAGCCTACTTCTTTATAAAGATTCATTTACATTATATTCTACTTCTGACCAAGGCATGTTTGGTACCTTCTGAATCCTTGTTGCGTGTAGTTTTACGTGGCACAATGCCCAAAGTTGTATTCTTGAGGAGCATAAAATAAAACGTGTTACAAAGTTATCTCAAAACTCTGCAGTGACTGCTCGCGCAGCAGGTCAGCTAATTATAGCACGCAGCCTCCACAGACAGCTTTCGAGCCGAGACCATATGACTCGCCGCTCCTGCGGCTCGTCAAAAACTGCACGCACTGCAGTGTTTTCAGTCACGAGAATAAAACAGCTTCGTCAATCCACGCGGCAAGGAAGTCGCGCAATTTTTGCGTGCAACACGAAGTAAACAGACATGCAAGAAGAGCGACGGGTTCAAGTTTAGGTCGCTCCAGGAGAAAAATTCTTTTGGATGTTGGCCTTTAAAGGCAGAGTAAGCCTCCCGTAAACCATCACAGATACGGTCAGGCTTTTACACACAGTACAAACACCATTTCATTTAAACACTCACCAATTGAGAACATCCTAGGTGCCCTCCGTAAAGAGCGAACCATTTTCAAAGAATTTATTTTTGCGTGGTTTATCTTACCCCTGAGCCATCGTGAACCCGTGTGATCCAGTTTTCCCTTTTCACAATGCAGTCGTCATAGTTAGTCATTTGAATGCGACTCGACGTGAGCTTATCTACAATAGCACGTTTTTTTTATGCACGAAACAACGGCTGTGGTTCACAAGAACTCTAGCGATGGCTTTTGACTGTTGAGAGGAACGGCGATTTGCACTGATAAACCGGCCGTCGTCTGCTACGACCCTTGCGTGACCCTGCTTCCGGGCTTTTCTTTTTTTAAACTTTCACAACTTCGAATTGTTCTGATCTTGTCTTGATGAAAAACGAATTCTTTTATGATTAAAGAATGTTTGTGTAACAAGCTGTCAATTTATTATTTAGATTTTAAAAGTTAGGTCTAGCGCAAAAACGAGGCGCCGTTGTTGTTAACGGAACAAGTCTACGAAAATAAATTCTTTGAAAATGTCTCACGCTCGACAGAAAGCAGCCAGGATGTTCCCGTTCGGTGAGCGTTCAAATGGAAGTATGCTTGTACTGTATTTAGACGCTCGGGGAGCTCTGTGATGGTTTACGGGAGGCTTACTGTGCCTTTAAGCGTTGTTGGTCGCGGCGAAGTTGTGAAGGCGACTTTCTTTTCCACTGTCCCTGTTTACTTTGTGTCATGGCGGTGTCACTTTGGCATGCTGTGAGTCGAATGGTAAAAACTGAATTTTGTCCATTGCCGCTAATTTTCCAAGAAGTGACTTTGTTTTTGGTCAGAAGGGTGAGATAGATGATGATGATGATGATGATGATGGAACTTTATTTTTCAAGGATAGAGGTTTAAGGCGACGCCTTTTCTTACAACCGGTCCTTACTTCTAATACAGAGAGAGAGAGAGAGAGAGAGAGAGAGAGAGAGAGAGAGAGAGAGAGAGAGAGAGAGAGAGAGAGAGAGAGAGAGAGAGGGGGGGGAGAGAGAGAGAGAGAGAGAGAGAGAGAGAGAGAGAGAGAGAGAGAGAGAGAGAGAGAGAGAGAGAGAGAGAGAGATAATGTAAATAGTAATAAGAAAAGGGTTATGGTTTTGTATACACACTCAAAAATGGGAAAAACAATATAGTGTGGAAATTGCAGCATAGTTGCAATAATGCATTGCATATAAACATCCAAAACAACTAATAACAAAAGGGAGAAAACAAATGTGGAGAGGAATTGTCCCAATCATTCGCATGTATAGGCCCTATCATTATAAATACATACACATAAAGAACAAATCAAAATACAAACATAACTTGACTAAATGTAAAAAGCACTAAAATATCAGACATGAAAAGTGTTCTATTTACCCATTAGGCGGGAATAAAACTGGCGCCTAAACGTTTTCACAGAGGGGGCATTTCGGAGGGGTAGGGGTATGGAATTCCATAGAGACGCTCCTGAGAAGGCTAAACTTGACTTATACAAGTCTAGACGAGGGATGGGGGGAATCAGGTTCTGGGACCCATATCTTTTTGTGGCATGTCTGAAATGTGATTTTAAATATCCAGGAACATTATTGTTAATTACTTTGTACATGAAGACAGCCTTGTTTAGCGTCAACTGATCTTTCAAGGGAAGGAAATTAAGGAGCTTTAATTTAGGGTACATCACGAAGCGTCCCGGTACCGAAGCGTCCCGGTACCGAAGCGTCCCGGTGCCGAAGCGTCCCGGTACCGAAGCGTCCCACTTTAACGCGTCACATGGGTACCGGGACGCTTTGGTACCGGGACGCTTCGGGACGCTCCCGCGCAGTAGGACACGAAGCGTCCCGGTACCGAAGCGTCCCGGTGCCGAAGCGTCCTGGTACCAGTCACCACGCACATCCTCGGCTCGCATGCCAATGTATTATATATAGCAAAGGGAATGCCTGTAATTCACACAGAGCAATCACTTGGTCTTAAACGTGCACAAGACAAAAACTTTCATACTGGGGGAGCGAGCCAGTCTGAAGAGTACTCGGGTCCAGCGCGAGCGTTTTTTATTACCCAAATGAACCCAAACAAACCTAAATTAACCCAAATGATACAATTTAAAAGTCGGAGGCAGAACTGAAAACACTTTTTCCGACGCTCACGCTTAGTGAAGCCACAAAGCGTGTGTGATAACAGACATATCCCTCTTGTGAACGAAAGCCTACGGACTTTTCCCCCGAACTTGTCCACACGGGTACAGTATTTCCAAATTGGTGTGTTGTGAGTACAGATCTAAAGTAAAGTTGGGGAAAAGTTGGACAAAAAGTGATGTTATTTTACCGAAAGCAAATCAAGGTCTGTGCAAAATTAAAAAAATCAGTGAAGTCAAGGTTAAATCAAGGTCAAGATTAAATTTAAAAAAAATATGGTTAGTCAAGTCAAGGTCAAATCAAGGTCAATACGGGCGGATCTGGGGGGGGAGGTTACACGGGTTACCCCCCCACCCCACCCCCCCAAAAAAGAGGTAATTTATTGGCTCAGGATGCACCAGATAGCTCTATTTTGCTTCTTTGGATAAAAAATTTCCGGGGGGGCATACCTCCCTAGAGGCTTAGGCGCCTCCGGCGCCGTCAACTTGTATCTTCGCAGTCATTTTGTAACCCCCCCCCCCTCCAAAGTGAATTGATCCGCCCTTGATCAAGGTTTAAAAAAAAAAGTCAAAGTCCTGTGACACGTTATAGTGGGACGCTTCGGTACCGGGACGCTTTGGTACCGGGACGCTTCGGTACCGGGACGCTTTGGTACCGGGACGCTTCGGTACCGGGACGCTTTGGTACCGGGACGCTTCGGGGTGTCCCCTCAATTTATCATCTGTTGGCTTATTTGACTCATGCAGAATTAGTTTTGCAGCACGGCGATGAAGAGAACTGAGTCGTTTGAGATGAACATCACTGCAGTTATCCCAAAGTGTTGTGAGCGTAATAAAACAACTTGAGTGCTTCCACATCGGCATAATGTCTTAATTTAGACAATAAGTACAAATTTTTAGATACTAATTTGCAAATTTTACTCAAGTGAGTTTGCCATTTCAATTCTTGATCAATGGTAACCCCTAATAATTTATGCTCTTTAACTTGTTGCACTTGAGTTGAATCAATTGACAGTTGAAGTTGTAAGGGTTTTAATTGGTGCTTTTGTCTAGTTGTAATCACCATACTTTTCGTCTTAACAGGGTGAATAACCATTGCATTAGTGGTGCACCATTCTGTCATCTCATCTATACTTTTTTGAAGAGATTGGTTGACGGCTACCAAAGACTTCTGACTGGTGTGGATTGATGAATTATCCGCAAAGAACTCGCATCTTACTTTCTCATCTGACACATGAAGAGGTAAATCATTTATATAAATACAGAACAATATAGGTCCTAATAAAGACCCTTGAGGCACACCACTTTTGACAAAATCATTCGACGAAGTTTTACAGTTGATGAATACATATTGTGTCCGTTTTGAAAGATATGATTCGAAGAAGGCACAAGCAAAGTCATCTTTTAAGTAGCATTGTAATTTCTTTAATAATAAGGAGTGGTCTACAAGGTCAAAGGCTTTTTTAAAGTCCAGGAATAACGCTCCTGTTACTTCGGACTCATTAATAGCTGATAACCAAGTTTCACATAAAGAGCTGAGAGCATGAATGCTTAGAGCGAAATCCAGACTGAAATGGATAAAACAAAATCATTCGTTCCATATATTCCAGTAAATATTTCTGAATATGCTTCTCCAAAGGCTTAGATAAAACAGGTAAGAGGGAAATTGGTCGAAAGTTGTTAGGGTCCGTAAGATCCTTGCTTTTTGGGAGTGGCACTACCTTGGCACATTTTAAAATAGAGGGAAACACGTTTTGTTGTATGCCAAGGTTGTAGACATAAGTCAGTGAATCAATTATGTATGGTAAAGCAAGTTTGAGCAACCGGACAGGAATCTTATCGGGACCCATTGACTTTTTATTCGCCATCTGTTCTATCAGTTTTCCAACCTCGTGGACAGTAATGGGTGGAATAGAAAACGTTTCGTTTTGAGTCAACTTTCGTCCACAAAATGTTTTTAATTTTTCTAGAGAGACATCAATATCAAGGGACTCATTCTGCGTGAGACAGGCTTTCAGTTTCTCTGCGAGCGAAATAAAGTGTTGATTAAAATCTTCTGGAGTTATTTGTGACGGAGAATTGGTCGATCTCTTTCGAGATTTATCAAGAACTTCATTCATTGCTCGCCAAATTGTAGAAGTATCTCTCTTATCAGAAAGCAATTTATTAAAATAATCTGCTTTTGCTTGCCTTACCGTTTTCAAAACTTCATTCCTTTGTAATTTGTACTCGCTTTTCATGTTATGTTCTTTAAAGAAATCACGCAACGCCATAGCCTCAATAATGTCCGATGTCAACCAAGGGGGCAGGTGGGGATGTTTCACCCTATGCTGACGTAGTGGAGCGTGTTTATCAATAATGGAACACAAAATCTCATGGAAAAGATTGCAAGCATCATCTGCGTTACTGCAATTAAATACGCTTTGAAATGGCGCTCGATTAAGATCACAGAAAAAGGCAGACTCGTCAAAGTATTTACAACTTTTGTACTCGATAGTTGTATGACCTTTATGCTGTGATTTGGGCAATCTCAGAACAATCGAGCAAAAAACAATAATCGTCACTGAAAGTGGAGTGTACTACTTGTACATTTGAAACAGTGATCTTATCATCAGTATGAATGTGATCAATAAGGGTAGATGAATTATTGGTTTCTCTGGTAGGGGTTTTAACTAGCTGGTGAAGACCAAATTGAGCAGTGGTTGAGCCCCACGTTGTTTGGGGTCTCTGTAAATTAATGTTAAAATCACCAAGCAATAGTACATTCTCATCGCGACGTTTTGCTCTGTCCATCATTAAAACAAAATCATCATTCCAACTTGTTGTTTCAGCAGGATTCCGATATATATAACATATTAACAAAGGCGAGGATTTACTATTTTTCAACTCCACCCACAAACATTCCACATGTTCATCTTCAAGATCGGCCCTTCGCTTCACAATGCCAGCAATAGACCGATGAACATACAGAGCAATACCTGTTTTGCCAGTTTGTGCACTATCGCGTCGTAAAACAGAGTAATTTGGAATATCAATCAGGCTGTCCGAAACACGCGAATCTAGACGTGTTTCGCAAACACCAAAAAGATGTACGAGCTGTGGTTGTTTGTTAAAAAATACACAAACATCAGGCACTTTGTTGACTAAATGGTAAATGTTCAAATGCCCGATACGGAGAGAAGAATCCGCCGTTGACATTAAATAAAAGTGTAATAATTATTAGAACAATTTAACAGCAACAACAAGATATGCAAAAATTCAAGCACAAAATGGGAAGAAGATTGAACAAACAAACAAAAAAAGAAGAGAAAGTGAGACAGTTGCGCAGCCCTAATGACTCACATACACGCGCACACACAAACAATTACTCTGATATAAGATCAAAATTAATGAAGGGAAGAAACTTGACCAAAAATTGAAAAATTAAAGGGAGGATACAACCAGTGAATTCCCAAACCTAGGACAAGGGCCTTTGCAAAAATACGAAGACAATGCAGTAAACACAAGCGCAGCCGCCCGGTCTTCACTTTATAAAATAGGAAGGGAGGCGGAGGGGGCACGATTATGCCTCAAACACTGAATCGAAGATTGCGTGGCCGTAACCGGTTTCACACACTGGAGGCAACAAGGTCCGTTGTACAGCAATCCAGGTCAACTAAGAAAGTGTAACACAGTGTCTTAAACAACAGCCAAACTCACTTTAGCGAGCTCAATGTTCTGATGAAACACATAATGTTCTGATGAAACACAAAATGTTCTGGTGAATCAATTAATGTTCTCATTAATTAAGAGAGAGAGAGAGAGAGAGAGAGAGAGAGAGAGAGAGAGAGAGAGAGAGAGAGAGAGAGAGAGAGAGAGAGAGAGAGAGAGAGAGAGAGAGAGAGAGAGAGAGGAAATCGAGAGGAGAGAGAGAGAGAGAGAAAGAGAGAGAGAAAGAGAGAGAGAGAGGGAGAGAGAGAGAGGGGAGAGAGAGAGAAGCAGAGAGAGAGAGAAGCAGGGAGAGAGAGAGAGTGAGAGAGAAAGAGAGAGGGAGACAGAGAGGGAGACAGAGAGAGAGACACAGAGAGAGAGAGAGAGAGAGAGAGAGAGAGAGAGAGAGAGAGAGAGAGAGAGAGAGAGAGAGAGAGAGAGAGAGAGAGAATACGAATACGAATACGAATACGAAAGTTTATTCAGTTTTAGGCCAGAGCCCCTTCTGAAGGGTATGCGTCCATATACAACATAATCATAGCAAATATTGTGTTTCATAAATGACCCAAATTTGTATACATCAAACAGTAATACATGTGTACATAGATCATGTCACAGTGATTAATCTTTTCATTCCCTGATAAATATATTGTGCTAATTTGGATATTTGACTGACATTTCCAGTAGACATAAGCAAAGTATATCGGTATATACATGGATGGTTATAATATTATGTCTTTATCAATAATACTCTTAGGTCACGTAGTGCAGGACAGCAGAACATAAAATGTATTTCATTTTCTTCAGCCAATTTACACAGACGACACAACAAATCTTCCTCACTCCGTACACTATACCTACACCTGTGTACAGCAAAATCCGATACACCGAACCTGAATTTAGTTAATGCACTTTTCACATAGCTGTTTATTTCCATATCTATATACGCTTCAGTACTGTTTGTGGTCTTAAACAATCTGTATGTAGAAAATCGATCACTGCTTTGCATATGGTCGTTCCAGTCTTGCCATCTGCAATCTATCAATCGCTGTCTGAAACATTTTAGAAAACCACCAATACTGTCCACCCCTTGGTTGTACCATACATCTGCAAACCCATGAGAGAACAAACACTTTCGAACATCCGTCGCCCATGTAATCTTGCCATTACAATCTAAATTATAGAGAACTTTGTATGCTTTACATGGGATCTTAGAATTTTCCATTCTTGTTAGTTTTAGCCAATATGTAATGCACTTTACATATGAGTTTAGATATATTGGGAATCTTCCCAATTCACCATACACAAGGTCGTTTGGTGTTCTCATGTCTACATGTAGGAATCGTTTCATGGCGAATAAGTGTATAGTTTTTTCTATTTCAGTACCTTTTTGGAAAGCCCAAATCTCAGCACCATATTGCACAATCGGTTGAACTTGAGAATCAAACAATTTTGTAAACAATTTGTAAGAACTACTCTCTAACTTGTGCAACACACGAAGTACTATACCAAACACTGCCCGTTTACCCCTACTCACCAGATCTTGACATGAAACATTAAAACTGAGAGAGAGAGAGAGAGAGAGAGAGAGAGAGAGAGAGAGAGAGAGAGAGAGAGAAAGAGAGAAAGAGAAAGAGAGAGAAAGAGAGATCAAAGCAAAGCAAAGCAAATCAAATCAAAGCACCAATTTCATTTTTCGAGGGTTTTGGCATTAGCAATACAACGAGCTTTTCTTCAACCAGCCCTCGTCCAGAGAGGGGACTAATCTAATCACATATTTACACGGATAATAACGTAGAGAAAAAGGTAGAGAAAAACAACAACATATGAATATTTACACATTACATATTATACACAAATATAAAGCGTCGTATATGTAACGTAATGAAAGCAATGCTGAATACACATGCATGAGTAAATGTGTTCTTAAAGCTTTGAGTGTTTTTGTGTGGATATAATGAACACTGATGCTTTGGACAAATGAAAATATAACTAAACGAAGTCTTCCATCACTGTGATTTTTCGTAATTTAACATTAAATACAGTGAAAAGTGTTTTTTGAAAGTATTGAGACTCATTGGGACTCTCACAAATTCCGGGAGAGAATTCCACAGGACGCTACCAGAATAGGCTAAGCTTGATTTGAAGAGATCTATCCTTGGAATTGGGACGTTCAACTTTCGGTTTGGTTTGACTTTAAAGTTTGCAACGAAAGTTCGTGGTGCACGGCCGGAAAGTATTTTGTGAAGGAGCACGCCTTCATTTAATTTAAATCTTTCTTTTAATGGGAGTTTCTTAAGTTTCTTATTATCATCAAATACAAGACTGGATTGTTTCAGTAAAATTAGTGTCAGCGCTCACCTATGTAAACTATACAATGGTTTTAAAATATTAGCACTGGCAGAGTCCCAGATGGTTGCACAATAATCTGTGATGGTTTTGTATATATGCGTTAAAGTATAATAACCTTGAGTGCTGATCTAGAAAGTGTTTAATTCTATTTAACTGATATATTTTTCTCGACATTGTTTTACATACCGACCGAACATGATGGGCCCAAGACAAATTATTATCGATATTTACTCCCAAAACTTTATGGTCTCCTACCTTCTCTATTGCGTCGTTACCAATTAATAGGGAATGAGGATTGTTTCGTATGTTTTTTTCTCTTTTGTCTTGTTGTTATTAACATGTATTTGGTCTTTTTAGGGTGAAGACTCAATGAATGAGATCATCTACACTGTTCTGCAACGATGAATAAACTTTGTCTATTTTTTTTATCAGTAGTGTGTAGGGTCGTATCGTCAGCAAAGAGTTCGCAGTCATCATTAATACTAAGAGGAAGATCATTAATATACAGGGAAAAGAGTAGTGGTCCAAGGACAGAACCCTGGGGAACCCCGTATAACACAAGTCTTTTGCTGGATACGGTTGAATTAACGCAGACAGACTGCTCTCGCCCGGCTAAGAAAGAGGAGAGCAGGCATAAGGTTTGGGGTGACATTCTATATTCAACTAATTTTCTTAATAGTAATTCATGATTAATAACGTCGAAAGCTTTAGCAAAATCGACGAATAGGACACCACAGAGTTGATTATTATTAATGCTACTAAGCCAACTTTCAAGAAAGTTTGTTAATGCTGAGTGGCACGAATGATTTTCTCTAAAACATGACTCGTTGGAATGTATAAGATCGTATTTTTTCAAATGAGTGGTCAAGTGTGTAAATATGTGGTTTTCAAGTGGTTTTGATAAAACAGGAAGAATTGAGATTGGTCTGTAATTGGCGGGGTCAGAAGAACTACCTGATTTAAATAGCGGGATTACTTTCGCCTCCTTTAATTTGTTGGGAAAGTAGGATTTGTCAAGGCACAAATTATAAACATATATATAAGGGATTCTGCAATAAAAGGGGCAGACAACTTCAGAATTTTCCCATTTGAAGAGAGAGGGAGAGAGAGAGAGAGAGCGAGAGAGAGAGAGAGAGAGAGAGAGAGAGAGAGAGAGAGAGAGAGAGAGAGAGAGAAAGAGAGAGAGAGAGATTGAGAGAGAGAGAGAGAGAGAGAGAGAGAGAGAGAGAGAGAGAGAGAGAGAGAGAGAGAGAGAGAGAGAGAGAGAGAGAGAGAGAGAGAGAGAGAGAGAGAGAGAGAGAGAGAGAGAGAGAGAGAGAGAGAGAGAAGTACCCTAGGACACTGCAATTCCCGTCAAAATCGATGCGGTCGTTTCGGAGCCTGTCGTAATCATATCCACCACACAAACGTACACACATAAACAGCAACCAGCTTTATACATAAGATTAGCTGTACCCGGGTATTTTTTTCGAAAAACTTTACGGCAATTTGATTGAACAGTCAGTTCTTAATTACTTATTTTTGTGTCATAAAAGATACGCTCATCACATGTATTTATTACACACACACACTCACACACACACACACACACACGCGCGCGCGCGCACGCACACGTACAATCACACACATATACACAAGTCATACTCACACACAAACATACATATACACATACAGACACCCACACACACAATCACACACATATGTACACACACACGCATACTCACACACACATACACACAAACAGACACGCTACACACACACACACACACACACACACACACACACACACACACACACACACACACACACACACACACACACACACACCTGCAAACACAGAAACGAACACGCACTCACAACCACGCACAAAGAATGACATATTCTTGGCAAGCATAGTAACCGAGACTTGTAATAAGTGGAACGTCTTGGACCAGAAACATGGACTTTCTTTTACGTGTTCCGTGACGTTATTGTAGGTTTGACGTCATAATCACACAGGAGCGAAAGTCAAGTCAAGTCAATATTGATTTTCAAAAGAAAGAAAAAGACGAAGGACAACGAGGGCAAGCAAACTCATTTGTTTTAGGGATCATGAAAACAGGGGGAGGTAAGGCCCGGAAGATAAGAGTTACGGAACTTGTATGCAATCGTCACTACGCTGTGCATTGATCGGTGTCGGATCCTTTTAATGTTCTTAATAGTAAGAGCTGTCAACGTGTCTGCCAGTGACTGCTGGGTAATTTCAATCGATACACTTTGTCTGCACTGACAATGGGAGCGTCGACAGTCACCAGTTGTAGACCAAGGGACGCATCGACAGAGATACGTCACAGCGATCGACAAAACCTGGTAGCAGTTAAACACTACTTGTCGAGTGTATGCCATGCAAACCATCGTCAGGACAAATGTACTGTTTTCTACATGAAGTTGACGTTTGGGGATTGCGCAAGTTCAAATAAATGTACATTGCAACTGTATTTACGACACTAAAGTAGCAACTGGACGAGTTCATATGCATACAAGTCAATAGCTCTGTAGCACAGCGATTGGTTCCTTCAGTGCAAGGAAAACTGACGTCACCGACTGACGACCACCGCCGACCAAAGAACTTTGCAATACATCGCTATAACCATCATCTCCGTTATCGTCGCCCTCGTCGTTGCTAGTAACAACAGATAACTGCATCAAAGCCATTGCTCTCATTGGTTGTTATTCATAGGGGAGGTGTTTCTGTTCAATATGGCTACAACATCTATAAATATATATATACGACTAGTGTCTGTCTGTGTGTCTGTGTGTCTGTGTGTGAGTTCGCGATGCACGGCCAAAGTTCTCGATGGATCTGCTTCAAATTTGGTGGGCATATTCAGGTAGACCCGGTAAAGGACACAACCTGGTCGATATTTCAACACGTGCTCTCAGCGCGCAGCGCTGAACCGATTTTGGTTCCACCTCAGCTATTTTGGTTCCACCTCAGCTACCCGGGCCCCCATACCGACACACCAAAGCCAAAGTTCTCGTTGGATCTTTTTTCAAATTTGGACACCGTATTCAGCTACACCCCGGACACAATATCATCGATGAGATATTTCAACACGTGCTCTCAGCGCGCAGCGCTGAACCGAATTTGGTTTTTGTGTTCATTTCACCATTATAAGTAACTCTTCCTTATCTTCTCCATGTTTTCAGCGTTTACCTCCCTTCCTTCGTATGGTGCACTTCAGGGGGGCATCTTCGGATATTCCCGGCGTTCTGTTACTATTTTTAGAAGGTCACCGCAGTGTCCAGAACGTAAATTGGACCCGTAAATTATCCTCACTGTAAAAGTGCAAAGGTCGAATCAATTTATAGCCACGCGAAAAATACACTGTCATCTATCTCTCGTACTCTTTTGAATAATTTACATACACAAATTTATTTAGACAATTGTAAAACATAATATTTGGTTCCTTACCGGCAAGTCGCACAGTTGTTATAGCATCCATCAGTGGTTTGACATCTGATAGAAGTCCCCGACAAGTCCAGAGACCAATTGATAATGATGACAATTCTGTTTAGGAATATGAAGAGATACAATTGCCGATGGTGATTCTGGTTCAATAGTGATCGCGTATTGCAGATTTGGATTGTCTTCTGTGAAAGCTTTGCAGAAGTGATTGGCACTTTCAAAAAGGGCCTCCCCCCCCCCCCGCCTCCACATTGGCATCTGTAAAGAAAACGTGAATACAACATACACCTTTCAATCACACACATAAACATTACAATACTGCTATAAGCGTTAAGTATACTGTTCAAAAAAAGAAACGCATAGTTGTTACTTGCCAAATTTGTTTTATTTTTCGAAAAAATTAACAGAAAATCCAATATTTAGATTATTTGTTTGAAATTTGGTATGGACACAGTTGAATGCACACACAGTTCATTTGCATCTTCAAATCAATCAGTCAATCAATACGATTGGGTGCCGAGGCTGTCAAGTCAGTAGGGGGTGTGACTGCCTTGAGCAGCAACAACTGCCCGGCACCTTCTGGGCATGGACTGGATCAGATGCCGGATATCTTGCTGTGGGATGGTGTCCCACTCCTCCTGAAGTGCCTGCAATAGATCGCGGTGATTTGCCGGCGCTTCTTCTCGCCTGCGCACACGTCTGTCCAATTCATCCCAGAGGTGTTCTATCGGGTTCATGTCTGGCGACATGGATGGCCAGGGAAGCACCTGGACATGGTGGTCGGTGAGGAACTGGGTGGTGAGTCGTGCTGTGTGTGGGCGAGCGTTGTCCTGCTGGAATATGGCATCCTGGTCAGCCAGAAGAGGAAGGGCGTGTGGGCGCAGAATTTCCTCCACGTATCGCTCCACGAAGGGTGCTCCTTCCAGGGGTATTGATCGCCCCCCACACCATGACGCCTCCACCACCATGAACGGGTGCCTCATCCACACAGTTGGGCGCGTAACGTTCGTTTACTCTCCGGTAGACCCTCCTCCGACCATCATGTCGCTGGAGCAGGAAGTAGGACTCGTCGCTGAACCACACGTGTCTCCAGTGATTCCGGACGGTCCAGCGAAGGTGCTGGTTGCCCCACTGCACTCGGTTCTGGCGATGGCGGCGGGTGAGGACAGCTCCTCTGTGAGGTCTGCGAGCTCTCAAACCAGCTTCATGCAGGCGGTTCCGCACGGTCTGGTCCGATAATCGGTGTGGCCCGGGGAGAGCCTGGACAGAAGATGAGGCCGACAGGAAACGATTCCGGAGGTGGCGGAGCCGTATGAAGCGGTCGTGAGCAGCAGTTGTCGCCCTTGGTCTTCCCGCTCGTGGCAAGTCAGCAACGGAGCCAGTGGCTTGCAACCTGACCCACAGTCTACTGATGGTGCTCTGGGACACGTGGAAGTGCCTGGCGATTGCACTTTGACTTTGGACTGCTTGTAAACGACCCAATGCAATTTGGCGGTCTTCTCTGCTCAATCGCGTAATCTTTCGTCGCTGAATTGTCGTCTGATTTCTTTGTGGCGAACAATCCGCTGTTATGGGTTTTGGAAGACATGGTGAGAGCTCAATATTCCCCGAGTTTCACGAGATTACACTGAAGCATGACGAGTGGTCATGCCAAATGAGCAATTTTGACATTGTAGCCACTGATAACGCATGCGTCACGTGCAGAGCTCACTTGTGGCAATGGACGAAAGGTCGACGACCAGATAAACATTTTCTGCAGTTTGGTGGATATCCTTGTAGCCATATAACTAAATTAACCAAATATTACAAGCTATGCGTTTCTTTTTTTGAACAGTATATTATCCCTAATTCCCACTAACCCACCTACACATACACACACACATTAGAAAACAAAGAGTGTCTATGGGAGAACAGTATAATTGTGCGCATGTGTGTACATGTTAGTGTTGGCAGTCAATTAAAAGCAATACATATACAATGAGTATGTGAACGATGCAAAGGCTGGTGAATGATCAGCTATTCCACATGTGGGGGGTAAAAATCAAAGGTCTGCCAAACCCGGCAAATGCAGTAGGCAGCCCAGAGATCCCTAAGTACCTCTCCCAATTTTAGTACTTTTCGGCAATATTTACAGTTTCAAATTGCTAGGATAGCTTCTTTGTGGTTTTAGAGAGGTGTTCTGGGGAAACTGAAAGGTAGCCTCGTCAGGGGACAACTATTCAAACCCATATCCTCATCATTTTGTTTCTCATTTGAGAATAATCATTTATGAATGACTATTTTTCAATTCCCTTTTTAGGATGTACTTGCACGTACTGGTGGTTTATTACCCACAAGTCCTCACAGTGACTGAGGCTTATATAAGGCTCGGTGATTTGTGTATTTGTTTGTTCAACCCATTTCTTTCTTGTGTTTATTCACAAGAAAAAGAACAATAAAGATAATCATTTATGTATGATTTATGGTGGGATTTTTCCTCCATGGTGTGTACTAGGATGTATTGTACTAAGTGTACTGTGGTCGTATATTAACGGGTTATATTCCCCGTATGTGTACTATGCGTACAGGTTCATTGGAGGGAGGGTGAAATGGTTGTTTGTTTGGTTTAGCAACGAGACAATTCATCCCTTTTTGGAAGATGAGGGTGGTCCGCCCGAGGGCAGACCGGGTTGTTGGTTCGGGACAATAGATTGACTATTGTCGTTTAGGCAGCTTAGGGATTCTGTTTCGGTTCGCTGAGTGGTCGTGTGGCCGTTTTCGCTGTTGGTTACGGCGCTCGCGCCTTTCCCTGTCCTCCTCGTAGGTACGGTGGCGTTGTACTGCAGTTTGTTCATCTTTGATGGAATTCTGCAGGCTGAGTTTCAGCACGTTAAGGATTTCTTCGTCTTTATCTGCGATGGCGAGGGCCTCATCGCGGAGACATTTGATAGTGCCCGTTTCCTTTTCAATTTCCGCCTCAAGGATTTTGGCGAACTTATGTTGGAGGGATAATTTGTTTTCCCTTATGGTATCCTGAAACTGGTCTCTAAGCTCATGTATTCTGGCAGTAGAGCCGTTCAATGCTGGGTTGAACTCAGTGGTCCCTTTCAAGAAGGGTACGCACCGGTTCTTCTCTAATGCGAGAATAAGCGATTGCTTTGCAGTGGTGAGACTCGTTCTGCATTTGAAGGTTTCCTGCAGTTTGTCCAAGATGGGGATCACCCTTTCGTTGGCTGGTTTTGGGTTAACCTGTATGGCTTGGGCGGGAGTGGTTGCGTCCGCAGGTAACAAGCTTATCTCGAGGATGCTGTCATGTTCATTCGAGACGTAGGAGTTGAGTTCCATCTCCCTGGCGGCGTGGTATTGGCTGGAGTTGATGGTAGAATCATCTTCTTCTTCCAGCGAGAAAGTGAATTGGGTTTCAGCAATCTCCATGTTGAAGTTGGTGGTGGCCATTTTGCGAGAAGGTGGTGTAGATCGAGGAGCGTATTGGGAAAGCGTGGTGGGTCTCGGAATCAGGAGAAACTCGTGATGTGGTCAAGTAGTTGATTCTGCCTGTTTTAAAACTTCAAATGCAGAATGAGTCTCACCACTGCAAAGCAATCGCTTATTCTCGCAATCGAGAAGGACCGGTGTGTACCCTTCCTTAAAGAGACCACTGAGTTCAAACCAGCAATTAACGGCTCTACTGCCAGAATACATGAGCTTATAGAGACCAGTTTCAGGATACCATAAGGGAAAACAAAATATCCCTCCAACACCAGTAAGCCTCAGTCACTGAGGACATATGGGTAACAAACCACCAGTACATGCAAGTACACCCTGACAAGGGAAATGAATAATAGTCATCTATAAATGATTATTCTCAATCGAGAAACAAAATGGTGAGGAAATGGGTTTGAATAGTTGTCCCCTGACGAGGCTACCTTTCAGTTTCCCCCAGAACACCTCTATAAAATCACAAAGAAGTTATCCTAACAATTTGAAACTGTAAACATTGCCGAAAAGTACCATCTTTGGGAGAGGTACTTAGGGATCTCTGGGCTGCCTACTGCATTTGCCGGATTTGGCAGACCCTTGATTTTAACACCCCTGGGATTTCTGTGCTGCCTACTGCATTTGCCGGGTTTGGCAGACCCTTGATTTTTTTACCCCCTACGCAGTACATTCGGCTGTATCGAGAGCGCGCCGCCGCCACGTGCAATCAAAGCGTTGCCGCCAACATACTCTGTCTCTTTGAAACCACGTACAGCTTAAATGTAGAGAAAGGTTTGTATCTAGTACACGTGTGATTTTCAACGAGAAATATTCACGTAAACGAACATACGAACCGATTTGCTATCGATCTGTCCTCACTCAAGCATATTTTCTCACTTTCATCCCATCCTACACGCCTCTTTATCGATAAATGGACTGACAAGCTAAACTATTATGTTCATTGGTGTGTCTTGTGTTGATATGTGAAATATCACCTTTCAAAGCGGTCTGTATTGTGCAAACATTCAAAAGAAATAAAGCAGTCAAAACTGTGTGATACCACATCGTCGCAACGTCTGGTTCGTAATAAAATTGTCTCCGCGCGTTGGAAACAATACAGCATCAACACACCCAAGCCAACAATCGCGTGGCGTTACGGCGGTACAGCCTTGAATATACGGGGTGACGTATGAATTGAATGCAGAAACTATTTGGCCTGATGCATGCACAAGCTATGACCACAAGCTATGACCACACGCTATGACCACACCCTATGACCACAAGCTATGACCCCAAGCGCGTTTTAGTTGAACCTTTGTGTTAACCTTCATCGGTTCACGCACTGGACTACACAGTCCGGATGATGTGGGTCGTGTACAAAACAATGAAGGTGGGAGGCTTCTTCACAGCAAAAGTCTACCACAGAGAACAGAAACTCGTAAAGAAAAAAGTCATTTGCTCAAAGTGCCTCAGTGAGGGGCACCACGTTTCACAGTGCGACAGAGAGGTAGTCTGCCGTGACTGTCTCAAACCTGGCCATAAACGCGGCGACAACGCTTGCAGCGCACGTGCCAGCGAAACGGAAGGTGACAGTGACACTGAATTTGAACCAAATCAGTCCGGCGAGCTGACCACTGCACCAAACGAGACGCGTGCAGCACGCAGTGACAATGAGCAGGCAGCGAACCCGGCCGCCAAACTCACCAGTGACAAGGACAGGGAGGAAGAAGGGGGGGAGGCACGCACGCTTCGTCGGCTTCGGCCCGCCAAACTGCTATTCACTCTCACTGCACTAGTGACTCGCGAAGCCGGTCCGAGTCGTTCAAGCGCCGGCGATCGAGCCAGGAAGAGGGTGGAAAGAGTGGGGGGAAAATACTCGAGAAACTCGAAAAGAAACCGCGCCACGAACGCAACTCCTTAACAGCCCATGACAGCGCTAACAACCCATCTAATACACAGGAATAGGACGACCTGTCCTCAACCCTTACGACCTGGCCCGGACTATGGACTTTCCCGATTGTCTTACGATTCAAGTGTTTACACTCGTTGTATTTATTGACCTTGTACCCTCTTTCCTATGGATACGTTAAACATTTTATCACTTAATGTGCGTGTATTACGAAATGCAACAAAACGCAAAAGTCTTTTTCGACATTTCAAGGAAAAAAAATACGACATTATATGTATTCAAGAATTGTATGTTACCAAAGGTGTGGTGGAGTTATGGAAAAAAGAATGGGGAGGAGATTTGATTTTTTCAGAAAGTACTGCACACAGTAAAGGTCAGATTATATTAATTAGAAAGCAGTTTTCGTTCGCATGGAAGACCTTTACATTAAACGATAGGGTTATTGCAATAAGAATATCCATTGAGAATAGAGATGTATGTGTGTTTAATATATACGCACCCAGTGTAACAAAAGAGATCAAGGAATTTTTACATGATTTAGCTGTCAAAGTCAAAGAATGTGATTGTGAAAGGAAAATAGTCTGTGGAGATTTTAATGCCGTGTTGAATAATGAACTTGATATTATCAGTGGCCAAAAACACCAAGAGAGTGTGGTAAAAACCTTTAACTCTTTTATAAATGATTGTGCTTTGAATGATATGTGGCGGATTTGCAACCCACAAGAAAAAGAATACACATGGTCAAAGGGAGGGGGTACATTTATTGCACGGCGACTGGATTACATGTTATTAAATGATAACGTAATTGACGAAGTGCTTGAATGCAATATATATTCACTACCTTCGACTGATCACAGGGGTGTTTATTTACAACTAAAATGTACTGATACATGCAGAGGTCCAGGGTACTGGAAATTTAACAACTCTCTATTAAAACAACAGGCATACGTTGATATTATGAATCAGACCATTGATAATTTTCTCTCTGAGCAGCCCACACAGCATGCGGGATTGAATTGGGAGTTACTAAAACTGGAAATTAAGGACATCTCTATGCAATACAGCAAGAAAAATGCCGTAAAAAAGAGAACAGACAAGATAACACTGCAACATGATTTAAATGTATGCGAATCACATTTAGCCAAAAACCCAGATGATAAAAACGCTATTTTTCGACGAGAACAGTTAAAATTGAATTTGGAACTTATTGAAAAAACAGAATTGCACAGTGCCCAGACAAGATCACGAGTAAAATGGATCGAAGAAGGAGAAACAAATACAAAGTATTTTCTTAACTTAGAAAAATCACGTGCACATTCTAAATTAATGCCAAGATTAGAACTGGAGAATGGTGAAGTCATTACAGATCAATTTGATATACTGGAAGCTCAGAGAGAGTATTTTCAAACTCTTTATTCACGAAAATTACCTGATGAAAATTTAGACAATAATATTACATCCTTTTTGCAAGATTGCGATGTTCCTCAGTTAAGTGATGAGGAGAAGGCAAAGTGTGAAGGAAATGTAACGGTTGAAGAGGCATCATCGGCACTTAAATTGATGAAAAATGGTTCCTCACCAGGCATGGACGGCCTTACCACAGAATTTATTAAGTTTTTTTGGTCAAAGTTAAGAATTCTTATTGTTGATTCATTTAACAAATCATTTGAGAATGGAAGTCTGTCCTTCACCCAAGCATCGGCGGTTATTACCCTGATCCACAAAGGGAAAGACTTATCAAAACACAGTTTATCAAACTGGAGACCAATTTCTTTGACAAATACAGACTATAAGATTTTAGCTAAATGTTTAGCAAATAGGCTAAGCCCAGTTATTCAAAACATAGTACACGAAGATCAAGTTGGTTTTATTAAAGGTAGAAACGTCTCTCATACGCTGAGAACAATATATGATGTTATTGAACACTTTAGATTACAAGAAAAACCCGGTTTGGTACTTGCTTTAGATTTCAAAAAAGCATTTGACAGCATATCGAAAGAGTTTATGTTATATGCCTTTAAGAGATACGGATTTGGAACAGATTTTTTACGTTGGGTAGAAGTATTGTTCAGTAGCACAAGAAGCTGCATTGGATACAACGGTTGGCTCTCAAGTGATTTTGAAGTCAGCTGTGGGGTGCGACAAGGTTGTCCTTTCTCACCACTGGCTTTTGTTATTGGAATTGAGCTGCTTGCAACCCGATTTCGAAAAGGTTTTGAAGTAAAAGGTTTGGAAAGAAGTGCATATGTTTAAAAAGATTTTGAAGGCACTTCTGTATGCCGATGATGTTACCATGTTTCTGCGTGATAAAGATGACATTAAAGTTGTTTTGGGGATATTAGACGAGTTTACAATTATATCCGGTTTGAAGAGAAATAGAGTAAAATCAGAAGCAATGTGGATTGGATCAAAACGGAATAGCAACGAGGGAGGATACGGATTAAGATGGGTTAAACAAATGAAGATTCTGGGAATATATTTTTGCAATACATCCAGTGCCTCCCTCGTGGATGAAAACTGGACACAACAAATTAAGAGTATTAAGCAGGTGATTTTAAACTGGGAAAAACGGAATCTTGGCATATTTGGTAAAATGTGCGTAATAAAAAGTTTTTTGATTTCTCAGCTCGTTTATGTTATGCAGGCAATATGCATCCCTGAACCTGTGTTGAAAGAAATTAATACGTTATTGTTTCGTTTTCTTTGGAGGAAAATTAATTGTAACAAGAAAGCGTTTGAGAAAGTGAAGAGAAGTGTTATGTGCAGTGGAATAGGAACAGGAGGAATCCAAATGATTGATATGCAAATATTGCAAGAATCTATTCTGTGCGGCTGGCTTGCTCAGCTTTCGAATATGAATAACAATAGTACATGGACTTGGATTCCTAGATTATATTTCCGTAATTTTGGAACAGATTTATCATGTTTTAATTCAATTATTGGTCCTAAAAAGTTTAAAGGGTTAGATAGTCTTCAGTCCTCCTTCTGGAGCAAAGTACTGCGAGTCTGGTTGGAACATAATACACTGCACTCTTCTTCATCTCTGAAGATGGCATGCATATGGAATAATGTCGATATAAAATATCAAAATAATGTAATTTATTTTGACAACTGGGCAAAAAAAGGAATAACACATGTCAATGACCTCTTAGAAAACAATTCCATTTTGTCATTTCAAAATGTACAGAACCTAATTGGTACTTCACCAGAACTCTATTTACAGTACATTGTTGTTCACTCGGCGTTGTCTCGTTATTTAAAGAACAATACGGATTATGTATATGCTGTCACTGAAGAATTCTCGAAATTGTATTTTAATGATAAAGTGATGTTAAAAGCTAGAGATTTTCGAAATTTTATGACAGATATGAAATATAGTCCACCCTGCTGTGTTCGATTTTGGCTGAACAAACTTGGTATTAGTATTGAAGAAAAAGTTTGGCTTAATGCAAAAGAAACAACAACAGAAACCAGACTAAAAGAATTACAGTGGAAGATATTACACAATATATACCCAACCAATATTCTCCTCTTAAAAATGGGACTCGCAAATAATGATAAATGTCCATACTGTATTGAACAAGTTGATTACATTGAACATTTCTTTTTCTATTGCAGTAAAATTCACCATTTGTGGAAGCATGTTGAAACATTGTTCTACAATCGATATAACATAGCAATTATTCTACAAGCAACAGATGTGCTGATTTATGTGCGAGATAAGAATGGTTTGACACATGAAATGTTTAAGTATCTTACCCATTTAATCTTGATTGGAAAAATGTGTATAAGTAAATTTAGATATGGGACACCCCTTGAAATATTATTTATTTTTCAAAGGGACTTAACCCTCAGGGGCCTGGTATAAGTTGAGTGTTAAAAAAGATTTGGTGTACTGGAAACTGAGCTGAACATTAGGAATAAATTTATGTTATGATTATTTTTATTTATTTATTTATTTGAACATATTAGTTTACTGATAAGGTTTATTGATTTAAAAATTGTACACATTTGAAACGAAAACACCTATGAAGAAGGTTTGCTCCAAGCCACAAAAAAAAAAAAAAAAAAAGGCAAAAAATAATTGTAGTACTTAGCAAACCTGCATGCAACTGAGGTTAAAAAAAAAAAAAAAAAAAAAAAAAAAACATTCATCGGTTCACGCACTGGACTACACAGTCCGGATGATGTGGGTCGTGTACGACCCATACTTTAAAAAGAAGGATTCAACGTAAAAAGTATGTGTCGTACACGACCCACGCCATTCGAATACGGGCAAAAACACCATATTTACTGCCTCGTTACAGAGTATGAGTCGTACACGACCAAGTAGGAATACACATCGTACACTTCTTCTTTAATTCAATATGGGTCGCCCACAGCCCACATCATCCGGACTGGCCATTTCAAATTATATTATTATTCATTTCTTTGTTTACAAAAATTATCCTTTAGAAAGTAGTCGATTGGAGGGTCCTAATATAAAGTGTTTGAGGATAACATGAAGTTTAAACCAAAGCCTCCCAATATTTTCAGAAATAGAGACACTTTTTTGAGGCTCTGGGTAGCCCACGACCCAGGAAGAACGGTGAAGATTAAGCTACAATAAACTGATAATTGGAGATAGCTTTCTACGCGTGAAAAAAGATACAAGTGAATAACTGTCAGTATAATCATGTAAAATAACCCAATTTATGAAAGGCTTGCTGTGAGTGATGTCTCTTAGATGGAAACCAGTTCGATCTGGAATAGACTCCCAGCTGAATCATGGCTGTTAAGTTGTTTCAGTTGGATGAACGACTAGACTGAGTATTCGCTACATGCAAACCCACGTAACATCTGACAGCAGTCATATAAAAACAGTGTTTTGACCCAACACTGACATTGAACAACTATAACCACCGAGCTTCACACACTTTGATTTTTTTTCACACACACACACACACACACACACACACACACACACACACACACACACACACACACACACACACACACACACACACACACACACACACACACACACACACTAAACCACTAAAATCAAGACTCTAATTCGAAACAGTTATGGCAAAGTGGTTTACCGATACACCGACGATGGTGGTTTCTTGCTCCATCCAATCTCTTGCACGGGAAGCGGCATCGTCTCCATCAATCGACCTGTTTGGCATCGGACCAGTTCTCGCGAGATATTCGCGAGACGTGCTCTTTGCTATGCTTCGAATGTCGCGAGAACTACGTTCTTCAGCCTTCGCAGCTCTCGCGAGAAAGCCGTACAGCATGCTTCCCTATGCTTGGAATACCGATAAAGACTATTTTCCTTCTGGGCGGTGCAATTTGCAAATACAACTTAATCTTCCTTTTAATCGTACTATTCGTAGCAGACAACACAATCTACGCAGTCGAGTCGTACTTGTTTTCAACCTTCTTCAACCCAAGCTTCGACATCTGATCAGAATATACTTGTAAGTCGTCTCCTTGACACGTCTCGCATTGAAATCGGGAAAAAACTGATGACAAACAGAAAGGTCTATAAATATATCAAAGGTATATCTCAGTCGTAAATCGTTGATGTCGTTTTGGTCTCTTATGTATCAGAAAGACATCAATTGCATTCTGAGACGGCCGAGTTTGATATTCGCCATATGATTGGTCAATACTTCTGCCAGGCCGCGACCATGCTCGACAGCGTCCGACTTATGTCCGACTCGTACAATAAAACCCCACTGTAGACCTTTCATTTGTGTTACGTTTAGATGCGTTAGAGCAAGTAAGTCTCGTGCATTACTTAACATGATCTGCCGAAAATCCACAATAGGATCACATTTCATCCACATTTGGTAATACCAACATCACCACTCCAATATCACCATCGCGAAAGATTCAACTAAAGATTGCCATCCAGCATGACGGATGTCGGAATCCACCAAATGTTAAAGTTTCGACCACACCGTACGTACAGAGAACGAACGCACGAACGAACGAACAAACGAACGAACGAACGCACAGACATACACCTTTTACGAACACCTTCGCTTCATATGTACGTAAGCCGAAATGCCGCCAAATTACTCAAGACAAACTGTACAAACACAGACAAATGTTAATGGTTAATATGAATTTGTTCAAGCATCTTTAAGGACATACCAAAAATAAAACAAGACTGTTTACGCTTTGAAAACATATGTATCATACATACATTATTCGAGCTTTAGGGGTTGCGGTGATGGCTGTGGTGATGTGTGTCTCTGTGTGTGCGTGTGTGTAAAACAACAATATTCAATTCAGTCGACCGGTTGATACGCACACACTACCAATACTAAACAATAATGTATTGATCTTTCGTGTTGACTAATCCAACTAACCATAAACCACAAATCCAAAACGCTCGAAATCTATGCACCGGACAAAAATGATGTTCTCTTTTTAAAGTCGCTTCTTACAGTCAGACAGCAACCTGCTTATTGAAATGTACCGCACTCTTACACACATTAGGGCTTGGAGTAGCTCAGTATGTATATCCAATTCCTGATATTTTCGGAATTTAGTCAAAACATGTATTGACTTTATGATCATAGACTGGAAGTGAGGGTGTGTGCGTGTGTGAAATGTGTAGGTGTCCCATTGTATTTGAAATGAGCTTATACATGGAATGGGAGCGTGCACAAGCGCTTGTCTCTGCATGTGTGTTTGTGTGTATGTGTGTATGTGTGTACGTGTGTGCGTATGCATGTGTGTGTGTGCGTGTCTGGGAGGGTGTGTCGGTTTGTCTGTAGGCGTGCGTATGCTATTGTGTGTGTGTGTGTGTGTGTGTGTGTGTGTGTGTGTGTGTGTGTGTGTGTGTGTGTGTGTGTGTGTGTGTGTGTTTATACTTGTGAATACTGCACGTGTTAACCTGTCCTTTTTATATTTGGTCAAGTTTTGACTAAATATTTTAACATCGAGGGGGAGTCGAAACGAGGGTCGTGGTGTATGTGTGTGTGTATGTGTGTGTGTGTGTGTGTGTGTGTGTGTGTGTGTGTGTGTGTGTGTGTGTGTGCGTGCGTGCGTGCGTGCGTGCGTGTAGAGCGATTCAGACCAAACTACTTAACCGATCTTTATGAAATTTGACATGAGAGTTCCTGGGATTGATATCCCCATATGTTTTATTCATTTTTTTGATAAATGTCTTTGATGACGTCATATCCGGCTTTTCGTGAAAGTTGAGGCGTCACTGTCACGCCCTCATTTTTCAACCAAATTGGTTGAAATTTTGGTCAAGTAATCTTCGACGAAGCCCGGGGTTCGGTATTGCATTTCAGCTTGGTGGCTTAAAAATTAATTAATGACTTTGGTCATTAAAAATCTGAAAATTGTAAAAAAAAATAAAAATGTATAAAACGATCCAAATTTACGTTTATCTTATTTTCCATCATTTGCTGATTCCAAAAACATATAAATATGTTATATTCGGATTAAAAACAAGCTCTGAAAATTAAATATATAAAAATTATTATCAAAATTAAATTGTCCAAATCAATTTAAAAACACTTTCATCTTATTTCTTGTTGGTTCCTGATTCCAAAAACATATAGATATGATATGTTTGGATTAAAAACACGCTCAGAAAGTTAAAACAAAGAGAGGGACAGAAAAGCGTGCTATCCTTCTTAGCGCAACTACTACCCCGCTCTTCTTGTCAATTTCACTGCCTTTGCCATGAGCGGTGGACTGACGATGCTACGAGTATACGGTCTTGCTGAAAAATGGCATTGCGTTCAGTTTCATTCTGTGAGTTCGACAGCTACTCGACTAAATATTGTATTTTCGCCTTACGCGACTTGTTATACAATTCATGTTCTTCAATTCATCATTTCACACAGATCAGTGGAGCTGTCTAGCCACTCAGTGGAAGTGCAGCAATGACCGCTGTGTTACGTTAGGGTATCGCTGTGACGGAGATGACGACTGTGGGGATGGTAGTGATGAGAAAGGCTGCGGTAGGTTGAGTGTGCGTTTGTATGTGTGTGTGTGTGTGTGTGTGTGTGTGTGTGCGAGTGTGTGTGTGTGTGTGTGTGTGCGTGTGTGTGTATGTGTGTGTATGTGCGTGTGTGTGTGTGTGTATGTATATATGTGTGTTTGTGCGTGTGTGTGTGTGTATGTATATATGTGTGTGCATTAGGCCAGTTAAAAAAAACATTACAAACAATGCATTTACACTAAAACAGCAATTGTTCAAATGAACCAAAGTACTCCCTTACATGCAATGCGGAATGTCAGTCCAACGTACTCCAGTACAGGTAAACACTATGATCATCATGCCAGTGTTACCTATTACAGAATGCCAAACCAACATGTCAATCAATCAATCAATCAATATGAAGCTTATATAGCGCGTATTCCGTGGGTAGAGTTCTAAGCGCTTGTCGAAGAGTTGTCAACACAGGACTAACAAAGAAACTAACATCTTCAGACGGACACGAACCCTATCACACACTAGCAAACCCTGGTAAACAAACAACTGTTTAACAACAATGTACACATCAATAGCTAGGTCCAAACAAAATAATATTAAGCACAAAGAAAACACCTCTCACAGAGCACAGCACAAGAATGTCTTTTGGGGCACAACACATCACGTCGAGCATGAAAGTCGCAGCCAGCTACGGGAAGAACTTAGTCTTCAACCTACTCTTGAACGCGTCAAGAGAGGGGCTCTGGCGAAGCTCAAGCGGCAGGGAGTTCCAGTCGGAGGGGCCCGCAGAGGGAAATGCACGCTGACCAGCAGATGCGAGTTTCGAGCGAGAAATGTGGAGGCGGAGAGGGTCAGCAGCAGAACGAAGGGGGCGGTCGGAGGGCTGGGTGTACAGGTCCAGGGAGGATTGAAGGTACTCGGGAGCAGAGTCGTTGAGACACTTGTAGACCAGAGTGGACAGTTTTTGCGAGATTCGGGTGTTGACAGGGAGCCAGTGCAAGGAGCGAAGTAGGGGGGTGATGTGGTCTCGCTTCGTCTTCCTCAACGTCAGCCTGGCAGCGGCGTTCTGGACTCGTTGTAGGCCATGAATGGATGAGGCGGGGAGGCCAGCCAGAAGGGAGTTGCAGTAGTCCAGACGACTGAAGATGAGGGAGACAACCAGCTTGACACAGGCGTCGTGGGTGAGGTAGCGACGGATGGAGGCGATGCGTCGTAGGTGGAAAAAACAGGTCTTGATGATGAAGGAGATGTGTGTCTGCATGGAGAGAGTGGAGTCGAGAAAGACGCCAAGGCTCTTGACAGCAGGGGAGAATGGAACAGTCGCGTCATCCAGCTGGAGGTCGGTCACAGTGAGGGAAGCAATCTTCTGTCGTGTTCCAACGAGAAGGGCCTCCGTCTTCTCACTGTTCAGCTTCAGCTTGTTCTCAGTCATCCAGTTCTTGATGTCAGTGAAACAACTGAAGATGGATCCAAGGAGATCGTCAACGTCCTCCGGCTTGGCGCTGTTCTGGAGCTGCGTGTCATCGGCAAAGGAGTTGTAGTTCAGGCCGTGGCGTTCGATGACCAGGGAGAGGGGTTGGGTGTACAGGGTGAAAAGGACAGGGCCGAGAACAGATCCTTGTGGGACGCCGAAGCGGACAGGGACAGGCTGAGAAGAGAACGAATCAATGGTGACAGTCTGAGAGCGGTTCTGGAGGTAGTTCCTAAACCAAGAGAGGGCGGTGTCGTGAATGCCGAACGTGGAACTGAGGCGATCGACGAGTAGCTGGTGGTCGATCGTGTCGAAGGCCGCAGAAAGGTCCAGCAGCACAAGGGCAGAGACGAGACCGCTATCTGTTGCGTTCAGGAGGTCCGTGGTGATTCGCAGGAGCGCCGTCTCGGTGCTGTGGTGAGGGCGGTACGCTGACTGGTACACTGGCATCAGCGAGTTCCGAGACAGGTGGGCGCTCAACTGCTCCAGGATGATACGCTCCAGAAGCTTGGAGAGGAAGGGCAGGTTGGACACAGGACGGTAGTTCTTCAACTCGTTGACGTCAAGGCCGGGCTTCTTGATGAGTGGGCGGACAACGGCAGACTTGAAGCAGTCGGGAACGACGCCTGTGGCCAGGGATATGTTGATGATATCTGTGATAGACGGCAGGAGCTTGTCCAGACACTTGGTGAAGAGGAAGCCTGGCAGGGGGTCTAGCTCGCAGGTCTTGATGGCCGTCTTGGTGATGAGTCGCTTGACGTGGTTTTGAGTGACAGGCTGAAAGCACGTGAGGGGGGAGCCGGAGAAGGAAGGGGAGGGTGGGGACGGCACGAAGGGCTGCTGATCGAGTGTTTTCCGAAGCTTGTCAATCTTGTCCTTGAAAAACTCCGAGAATAACTCCGGGATATCCTGTGGTGGGTGAGCAGTGGGTAAGGGGGCAGCGGGGGAGGAGCCCAGGAGAGAGGACATGATGGAGAACAGCTCCCTGGATGATGAGGCGTTGACGATGCAGTCGTGGAAGTGCTCGATCTTGGCAGCAGTGATGGCTTGCGTGACTCGAAGCACCGCATCCCTGAGAATCTGCTTATGAACCTCCAGGCCAGAGTGTCGCCATGCACGCTCCGCTCGCCGTCTCTCGATCTTGGCAGCTGTGATGTCCTCAGAGAACCAGGGAGCCGGCTGTCGCTCAGAGACTGCGCATAGAGATGGCGGGGCGTGTTTGTCGAGGAGCTGGCGCAGAGTCAAGCTGAAGAAATGGGCGGGGTCAGTGGACGGGTCTCGCTGGGCAAGCAGCAGGGCAGCTTCGTCTCCAAAAGCATCTGTCTCAATGTCTCGTAGCTTGCGACGTGTGACCATCTTCCGCTTCTGTGCTGGCTTGGTGATGTTGACGAGGAAGTTGATGGCGGTGTGGTCGGAGACAAGATGGTCGTTGGCGACGAGGCTGGAGACCAGATTGTCCGAGGGTCGAGTGACAATCCAATCCAGGATGTGGCCACGGGAGTGGGAGGGAAAAGGAACGACCTGGTCCACACTGTAGCTGTCCAACAGCGCACGGGCCCGCTTGGTGTCAGCGTTGGCAGGGCAGTCCCAGTGGATGTTAAAGTCACCGAGGACGATGGCGCTATGGGACGTCACGTTGTAGTGGTCGAGGGCTTGGGAGAACTCGTCGAAGAAAGTAGAGTCCTTCAGCTTGTTCATTGTGTTAGGGGGAGGGCGATATATACACAGGAAGGTGAGGGTGGTGGTGGTGGCGACCGTCATCTCCACAGCTTCGAAGGTGGTGTGGGGGAAGGGGAGGCTGTCCGAGAAGGACGCTGCAGCATGTATGTGGTCCTTGTAGACGACGGCGATGCCTCCACCACGCCCAGCCGGGCGGGGGAAGGAGACTGTCTTGTACCCTGCGGGGGTCAGCTGCTTGATCTTGGGGTCATCACCAGGTCGCAGCCACGTCTCGGTGATGAACAGGGCGTCTAACTTGTTTTCTATAATGTAGTCTGCTATCAGATCTGCTTTGCCTTCTGGATTTACTGACTGGGAGTTGAGGAGGCAGAGGTGTAGGGTGTTTTTGGAATGAGTGGGTGGGTTCTGATTTTGGGTGGGCGGGTGCTGGGGAGGGGTTGTGGGAGAAAGGGGAGGGGTGGGGAGGTGAGGGAGAGGGGTGATGGGAGGATGGGGAGGGGTGGTGAGAGAATGGGGAGGGGTGGTGGGAGAATAGGGAGGGATAGAAGGAAGCAGAGAAAGGGTGGGGGGATGCTGAGGAGGGGTAGTGGTACATTGGGTGGGGGTGGTGGGCGTGAGAGAAGTGGAGGTAGGAGAAGGGTTGAGGGCAGCAAGTTGCTGTGCGGTTCGAAGACGCTGCAAGCGGCCGGCGCGACAGCCCCTTACGGTTGGTGGTCTCTGCAGGATTCCCAGCTCCTTGAGATGGAGGTATAGAGGCCGTGGCAGGCGCAGTCTAGCAGCGTCGGTGGGACGGTAGTTGAGGGGGGAACCTATCGCCATAGTGAGAGAGGGGAGTGGAAAGAGAGAGAGAGAGAGAGAGAGAGAGAGAGAGAGAGAGAGAGAGAGAGAGAGAGAGAGAGAGAGAGAGAGAGAGAGAAAGAGAGCTCACGCAATTTATGACACCTAAGAATGTACTCTGAGGGTACATCTCGGGAGACAATCCCCTACCTATTGTATAAGCGGGCAGAACAGTGGGAAAAGGGCCAACTCACTCTGTGACTCATCGCACGCAGGCGCTGGTCAGTGTAGCTACAGCTGACTGAACAACAACAATAGTCTAGCAGGCTACCAACTATGACGCCTGGGCAGAACAAAGGCCACTGTACACACTAAGGTACACGCTAACGCATAAGGCAGACTACGTTTACAGAAAGAGAAACACTCTAACCTAACAAAATAATAACAACAGTCTAAGCAATCTAGCAGCAAAAAGACTAACACACTAAGTTCACTATAATTTACGACAGGCTACGGTCTAGGATGACACGGGAAGTCCGAAAGCGCCTCAACCACAACACCACAACACAGACGGATGAGATACACACTAACACTGAGATCAAATGCAGTAAAACAACCTACAAAACGTTGACAAGCACAACCACAAGCTCTCGTTGACAAACACCAACGAACGAAAACAATACAAAACAGCAAGTAGAGAGCAACGAAAACAAGGGAAACAAAACAGAACAAAAGCACTTAGCTGATTCACGACCGGGAAGGAAAGATGGCCGCTCTAACACGTGGACAGACGATCACACAAATTCACACCAATAGCACTCACAAATTCACTTATTCCGACAAGACAGGTTCACAATTAGCTTCAATACACTCTTATACACCACTCTGCAAACATACAACACAAGAATCCTTGGAAATCAACACGAAAATTATCCAAATATCGAGACAGGTAATGCAGCTGTTGTCAGCGCAAGGACAGACAACTCACATGTATTATGTTTACGTGCAGTTTATGTGGATTGATAAAGGGTATATTGCTTAGAAGGACTCCGTAATAACTGCATCTGAAGACTCATAAAGACAGACCTTCAACATCAACAAGGCTTTCTACAAACTCGAGAAAGAGCCCCTGAAAGAGATAGTGCACCTGCAACAAAGATATGTTGAACACTTTCCAGACGATGAGCGGTGTGGATAAGATGGATTAGGAAGACACATCTCAATCACAGAAACAAATGCATCGGTGGTCATAGTACTTATATCTGCAATGATGTCAGAACCAGGCAGTCATACAACTTGTTCAGAAAACAACAGACAGCTAAGAGCCAACCATTAGATTGCCTTGCCAATAAAAAGCCAACCATTAGATTGCCTTGCCAATAAAAAGCCAACCATTAGATTGCCTTGCTGATAAACAGCCAACCATTAGATTGCCTTGCCAATAAAAAGCCAACCATTAGATTGCCTTGCTGATAAACAGCCAACCATTAGATTGCCTTGCCAATAAAAAGCCAACCATTAGATTGCCTTGCCAATAAAAAGCCAACCATTAGATTGCCTTGCTGATAAACAGCCAACCATTAGATTGCCTTGCCAATAAAAAGCCAACCATTAGATTGCCTTGCTAATAAAAAGCCAACCATTAGATTGCCTTGCTGATAAACAGCCAACCATTAGATTGCCTTGCCAATAAAAAGCCAACCATTAGATTGCCTTGCTGATAAACAGCCAACCATTAGATTGCCTTGCCAATAAAAAGCCAACCATTAGATTGCCTTGCTGATAAACAGCCAACCATTAGATTGCCTTGCCAATAAAAAGCCAACCATTAGATTGCCTTGCTAATAAAAAGCCAACCATTAGATTGCCTTGCTGATAAACAGCCAACCATTAGATTGCCTTGCCAATAAAAAGCCAACCATTAGATTGCCTTGCTGATAAACAGCCAACCATTAGATTGCCTTGCCAATAAAAAGCCAACCATTAGATTGCCTTGCTAATAAAAAGCCAACCATTAGATTGCCTTGCTGATAAACAGCCAACCAATAGATTGCCTTGCTGATAAACAGCCAACCATTAGATTGCCTTCCTGATAAACAGCCAACCAATAGATTGCCTTGCTGATAAACAGCCAACCAATAGATTGCCTTGCTGATAAACAGCCAACCATTAGATTGCCTTGCCAATAAAAAGCCAACCATTAGATTGCCTTGCTAATAAAAAGCCAACCATTAGATTGCCTTGCTGATAAACAGCCAACCATTAGATTGCCTTGCCAATAAAAAGCCAACCATCAGATTGCCTTGCTGATAAACAGCCAACCATTAGATTGCCTTGCTAATAAAAAGCCAACCATTAGATTGCCTTGCTGATAAAAAGCCAACCATTAGATTGCCTTGCTAATAAAAAGCCAACCAATACATTGCCTTGCTAATAAACAGCCAACCATTAGATTGCCTTGCTAATAAAAAGCCAACCATTAGATTGCCTTGCTGATAAACAGCCAACCATTAGATTGCCTTGCTAATAAAAAGCCAACCATTAGATTGCCTTGCTAATAAAAAGCCAACCATTAGATTGCCTTGCTAATAAAAAGCCAACCATTAGATTGCCTTGCTGATAAAAAGCCAACCATTAGATTGCCTTGCTGATAAACAGCCAACCATTAGATTGCCTTGCTAATAAAAAGCCAACCATTAGATTGCCTTGCTAATAAAAAGCCAACCATTAGATTGCCTTGCTGATAAACAGCCAACCAATAGATTGCCTTGCTGATAAACAGCCAACCATTAGATTGCCTTGCTAATAAAAAGCCAACCATTAGGTTGCCTTGCTGATAAACAGCCAACCATTAGATTGCCTTGCTAATAAAAAGCCAACCATTAGATTGCCTTGCTAATAAAAAGCCAACCATTAGATTGCCTTGCTAATAAAAAGCCAACCATTAGATTGCCTTGCTAATAAAAAGCCAACCATTAGATTGCCTTGCTAATAAAAAGCCAACCATTAGATTGCCTTGCTAATAAAAAGCCAACCATTAGATTGCCTTGCTGATAAACAGCCAACCAATAGATTGCCTTGCTGATAAACAGCCAACCATTAGATTGCCTTGCTAATAAAAAGCCAACCATTAGATTGCCTTGCTGATAAACAGCCAACCATTAGATTGCCTTGCTAATAAAAAGCCAACCATTAGATTGCCTTGCTAATAAAAAGCCAACCATTAGATTGCCTTGCTGATAAACAGCCAACCATTAGATTGCCTTGCTAATGAAAAGCCAACCATTAGATTGCCTTGCTAATAAAAAGCCAACCATTAGATTGCCTTGCTGATAAACAGCCAACCATTAGATTGCCTTGCTAATAAAAAGCCAACCATTAGATTGCCTTGCTAATAAAAAGCCAACCATTAGATTGCCTTGCTGATAAACAGCCAACCATTAGATTGCCTTGCTAATAAAAAGCCAACCATTAGATTGCCTTGCTAATAAAAAGCCAACCATTAGATTGCCTTGCTGATAAAAAGCCAACCATTAGATTGCCTTGCTAATAAAAAGCCAACCATTAGATTGCCTTGCTAATAAAAAGCCAACCATTAGATTGCCGTGCTAATAAAAAGCCAACCATTAGATTGCCTTGCTGATAAACAGCCAACCATTAGATTGCCTTGCTAATAAAAAGCCAACCATTAGATTGCCTTGCTAATAAAAAGCCAACCATTAGATTGCCTTGCTGATAAAAAGCCAACCATTAGATTGCCTTGCTAATAAAAAGCCAACCATTAGATTGCCTTGCTAATAAAAAGCCAACCATTAGATTGCCTTGATAATAAAAAGTCAACCATTAGATTGCCTTGATAATAAAAAGCCAACCATTAGATTGCCTTGCTAATAAAAAGCCAACCATTAGATTGCCTTGCTAATAAAAAGCCAACCATTAGATTGCCTTGCTGATAAACAGCCAACCATTAGATTGCCCTGCTAATAAAAAGCCAACCATTAGATTGCCTTGCTAATAAAAAGCCAACCATTAGATTGCCTTGCTAATAAAAAGCCAACCATTAGATTGCCTTGCTGATAAAAAGCCAACCATTAGATTGCCTTGCTAATAAAAAGCCAACCATTAGATTGCCTTGCTGATAAACAGCCAACCATTAGATTGCCTTGCTGATAAAAAGCCAACCATTAGATTGCCTTGCTAATAAAAAGCCAACCATTAGATTGCCTTGCTGATAAACAGCCAACCATTAGATTGCCTTGCTAATAAAAAGCCAACCATTAGATTGCCTTGCTAATAAAAAGCCAACCATTAGATTGCCTTGCTAATAAAAAGCCAACCATTAGATTGCCTTGCTGATAAACAGCCAACCATTAGATTGCCCTGCTAATAAAAAGCCAACCATTAGATTGCCTTGCTGATAAAAAGCCAACCATTAGATTGCCTTGCTCATAAAAAGCCAACCATTAGATTGCCTTGCTGATAAACAGCCAACCATTAGATTGCCTTGCTGATAAAAAGCCAACCATTAGATTGCCTTGCTAATAAAAAGCCAACCATTAGATTGCCTTGCTGATAAACAGCCAACCATTAGATTGCCTTGCTAATAAAAAGCCAACCATTAGATTGCCTTGCTAATAAAAAGCCAACCATTAGATTGCCTTGCTAATAAAAAGCCAACCATTAGATTGCCTTGCTGATAAACAGCCAACCATTAGATTGCCCTGCTAATAAAAAGCCAACCATTAGATTGCCTTGCTAATAAAAAGCCAACCATTAGATTGCCTTGCTAATAAAAAGCCAACCATTAGATTGCCTTGCTAATAAAAAGCCAACCATTAGATTGCCTTGCTAATAAAAAGCCAACCATTAGATTGCCTTCCTGATAAACAGCCAACCATTAGATTGCCTTGCTAATAAAAAGCCAACCATTAGATTGCCTTGCTAATAAAAAGCCAACCATTAGATTGCCTTGCTAATAAACAGCCAACCATTAGATTGCCTTGCTAATAAAAAGCCAACCATTAGATTGCCTTGCTAATAAAAAGCCAACCATTAGATTGCCTTGCTAATAAAAAGCCAACCATTAGATTGCCTTGCTAATAAAAAGCCAACCATTAGATTGCCTTGCTAATAAAAAGCCAACCATTAGATTGCCTTGCTAATAAAAAGCCAGCGATTAGATTGCCTTGCTAATAAAAAGCCAGTGATTAGATTGCCTTGCTAATAAAAAGCCAGCGATTAGATTGCCTTGCTAATAAAGAGCCAACCATTAGATTGCCTTGCTCATAAAAAGCCAGCGATTAGAATGTCCTTTGAACACAAACATCTTCTACTTGTCGCCCAAGAGAACACTCCCTGCCTATGACACGAGGGTGCCAACTGATACTGACCATATCATACTTAGACTTGAAAAACAACTAAGACGCGGCTACTGTGAGGAAATAGTGTGCAGCAGATGCAAAGAATGCAATGACACAAATTGACAAAATGGGTCCATGCAACTTCTTTTTTCTAGGACAAATTCTAATCAATCATGTATTCAGAACATTTAGTTGTGATTATACATCTTGCGCTATGTTTGTGTTTTGCCATTTCTACTGATACACATGTCGATCGCATAATTAAGCGGTCAAAACCGGGAGATTGTTGCGTCAAAAAGCGCGGTATTTCGCTAATGACCCGGTACATTGCTTTGAAACGTTCAGAATATTAGGCATAGTACGAGGTTTTCTTCGGGTACAGTTTCGGAACATTATATATACAGTCATTTGTTCCGGTATGCATCGTTCTAGAACAGTGTTAGCAATACGTTCAATCAATATGAGGCTTATATCGCGCGTATTCCGTGGGTACAGTTCTAAGCGCAGGGATTTTTTTCTTTTTTTTATGCAATTTATATCGCGCACATATTCAAGGCGCAGGGATTTATTTATGCCGTGTGAGATGGACTTTTTTTTACACAGTACATCACGCATTCACATCGGCCAGCAGATCGCAGCCATTTCGGCGCATATCCTACTTTTCACGGCCTATTATTCCAAGTCACACGGGTATTTTGGTGGACATTTTTATCTATGCCTATACAATTTTGCTAGGAAAGACCCTTTTGTCAATCGTGGGATCTTTAACGTGTACACCCCAATGTAGTGTACACGAAGGGACCTCGGTTTTTCGTCTCATCCGACAGACTAGCACTTGAACCCACCACCTAGGTTAGGAAAGGGGGGAGAAAATTGCTAACGCCCTGACCCAGGGTCGAACTCGCAACCTCTCGCTTCCGAGCGCAAGTGCGTTACCACTCGGCCACCCAGTTCACAGTATTTAAAGCAAATCGTGAGCAACTGGAGCTCATTTTTATTCATCATAAGATATGAGAATGCAATGTTTGTAAGCAATACACATAACTATTTCTTGGTTTGAGACACAACTACAACAATCAAACGCTGCAGAACACAAAACTGCTACAGGTTGTTTGGAGTGATAATGTCAAACAAGAAAACATGTCTCTCATTGCCCCCCAAAAGCTGTAAAGTTAAGGTTGGGGGTTGTTATTATGTGACCACACACCAGGAGTACCCTACAATAACCGTTAAAAAGGATTCTTGCTGGACGATGTGCAGTTCAGATAATACATGTACCTGACGAAAACACAGACAACACAGGGGGTAGGGTGGGAGCGAGGAACACGCTCATTCAGCCATTGCCTGTCTATCTGTCTTTATTCCCCCCTCTGCTTCTTTACCTCTGTAAACGTGTAGGGGTAGTTGTTTTTCGATAATGACCCAGCAACCAAACAAATAACGACCCAGCAACAGCCTTAATCCTCGATAGTGCAATGGGTTGAGAGGTTGTTCTGTTTCGGTACTACTTTTTGCGACTGAAAAGTTCCGAACGCTCTAATGTACGAAATATACATCTCTGGAGCAAACAATACAAACATACCGCATTTAAATTAACAACTACAGGCCTGAACACATGAATCTCCATATAAAATCCATGAGTTCGGTTGTTTTCTGAATCTAGATCTGCCGTGCTCAAACCGTTCATCACAAGCAATTTCCCAAGGCAAGTAACTCATACTTTGTCTAGCGACAAGAGTAGTTCCCCTTCTTTTCACTCAGTTCCTTCGACAACAGACTGCAATCCGACGGTCAGTTTTCAACAATATTTCATTTAATAAACAGATCACACGCAACCAAATGCACACATCTCATCAATTTAAACAACATAAAGGGGTTGCATACACTATTTTCCCCAGAAAACTGAACTTCATACAGTTTTTAACGTTGGAACACGGGTGCAAAAGTTCGTCTGCTAGTCCCATTTGACGAAAAAACATTATCCTAAGCGATACCAAAACATATACAGAACACACAATATCTGCCTTTGCCGCCACAGCAGAATAACAGCATATATGTGTGCTTGATTTTAGCCCAAAATAGGAAAACTGACAAGAAGTGTTAACAGAATGGAATGATTTGCACGGAACTATACAACCGCGCATTAATCGATCGCCTGCGCAGGTTGACTGGTTGAGTGATTCGGATTCGATCAAACTTTCGCAAAAAAACTCCTCTTTTCTTTGAATAACTGAAGAAAGGAGGAATAAAGAGGTTACACACCTCGTCTCAGTGATTATAAAAAATAATGGTGTCAGTTCGCGGTCATGAAAAACCTCTACGTATGTCCTAAAGTCTGCCTGTATTGTTATCCCTCTATCTGTCTGTCTATCTATATTTGTGTCTGTCCCTGTCTGTCTCTGTCTCTCTGTCTCTCTCATTCACCTGACATGTACACACCACAGTTCTGCTCATCACTGTTATCATAACAGTTTTCATACCCATCACAGCGGTACCACGCATATATACAGCGGTTGTTCACGCACTTCCACTGGTTAGTTCTGCACTCTGGGGAGAAGAGCTCTAAAGTGTAACAGCAAGCATGTTGACAACAATGAAACACACACGACACACACACACACACACACATACACACATACACACACACATACACACACACACACATACAGAGAAACACACACATACACACACACATACTCACACACACACACACACACACACACACACACATACACATACACACACGCACACACATACACACACACACAAAGAAACAAAGACACGTACACACACACACACGCACGAACACACACATACAAACACACACACACACACACACACACATACATACATACATACACACACACATATACACACACACATACACATACACTTTGCATCCACACATATACATACACTGAGACAGGCAGGAGCTTAAACATGAAACAGTGCACATACATACACAATCACATCCATAAGCACACACCACATATGAGACGGTGAGCTGAACTGTTCCACAAAAAAGTATTTTACCTTTAAAGATGATGGTGTGTTCCTCAAAGGACATCATCAGACAAGTCACACTGCACAGAGAACACGCAGGTTGTTTAGTGTTGGTGACCACGTCATCAAGTGGAGGGATGTTCCATGGGATAAGCCCCGCCAGATGTGGGACAGGAAACAGAACTGTTTGCACAAGAAGGAATTTACCTTTAAAGATGACGGTTTATTCTTGGAAAGACAGTAAAGAGTCAATCTTGGGCATAATAACGACATTAGCATCACACTCAATTAATCTAGTTCTAAACACTAGTAAGTGTTTTGGTTTTTGGAGTGTGAATAATCAATATACTGAATTTGTTTTTGAACTATTTTTCTCTGACTTCGGAGCAGGAAACGTGCAACACATTAGCTAGTCTACAGAGTGTACCTGGAGTTGCATGGATTTGGTTTACCAGAATCAGGAATGATTTACTGCACTGAAAACAATAGCTTTAACAGCAGAATCAGGACCCTGGATTTAACCAAGAACAAATTACCAATTGTAATCAAAATATAATACTAATGATAGCTATAACCATCTATCATTGTTCAGACAGCACTTAAAATGAGGTAGAGGAGTCTAGAAGAGAGCAAGTTGTATAACTCTCTTGAATAATTTACATACACAAATTTAGTAAGACAATTGTAAAACATAATATTTGGTTCCATACCGGCAAGTCGCACAGTTGTTATATCATTCATCAGTGGTTTGACATCTGATAGAAGTCCCCGACAAGTCCAGAGACCAATTGATAATGATTGTTGCAGTTCCACTTTTTACCTTGTGTTTTAGATACAATATCTAAGAACACACCAAAGTTATATTCAATACTTTACAACAGTCATGCTTCAAATCAATCTCGTAAAACACTGATGATTTAGATTAATGAATAAATTTATTGGTTGGTAATATTTCCGGATTCTTTAACAAACTATTTCTATTTTAGATATAACGAATTTGCGTTCATAGTTAATTGTTCTTGCATTGACAGCTAGTTTAATGTCGAACTGGACTTATCTTAAATGGGCTGGTTAGTTACAAAGTCCGAATGTCCTGATGGAAGCCTGGATTCACATGATGACCGTAGCAGTGACGAACTTGATGAAGATTACTTGATGATGATGATAATTAGTAGACAAACTCCTTTTGCTCCTCGCTGGTGGATCACACTGGTGGCGTAGCTTGATTAGTTCACCCTTATCCCAGCGGATCCTAGACGCTCGAACCCCTGGATCAAAGGTAATACTTGTTATTAACAACGGTATCCTAGGATCAAGGTTAATTTTGATTTCTTGCCCTATCTTCATGTCGGGCAGTTCGCAGACAAACCAAGCATGGTTACTGAATAAAATACTAGATCTATATGCCGAACTAACTTGCAGCATGTACGTTTATGATTAACTTCATTAAACATTCTAAAACAAATATCATATGCGAATAGATGTGAGTGTATAATAGCTGTTCCTTCATTGATGGACGCTCGATATTACAACGACACCTTACCTCTTGATGCTCCTTTCCGGACACTACTCTACGAGTCTGTGCGGCTGCGGGTTACATCTCAGGCCTTGGGATGGTAGGTTACGTGCCGGCGGCTTTTCATCGGTGGTTACACAGGATTCTTGTTCCCCACTTGTAGCCTCTCAGTACCCGGCAAATAGAGTGACCGTAATGGTTAGCGGTTCACGTTTCCTTCCTCCAAATAACTGTTTTCATCCCACGATGCAACTCCATGAGTTACGTAAATTCGCATATTAATGACGCAGTAATGACGTTGATCCAACATGTAGATTCTCATACTAGTGACGTCATTACTTCGTCTCCAAGGTCTCGTAGACTCTTACCCTAATGGTGCAACAAAATATTTCAGTCTCGGCTAAACAAGAGTTGTTTGGAGTTGAGTCGTAACATAACCCCGGGGGGTGGACAAGCGAAATCTTATTTCGTTTCCGTTTATACGACTCAATATACAATACAATACAATACAATATACAATATGCATATACAATTGTTTCCACATTTTGGAGTAGATCCGCATGAGCCTGTCGCGGCCAGTTTGGCCTCACTACTCCAACGGGGTGGACAAATTTTCCTTCTGGACTCTGAAACTCAGTTGATGCGACTCAAATAGTCGGCACCTAGGTTGTCCTTTCCTGGGATGTAGTTGATTGTGAAGGAGTATGGTTGCAATTGTAGCGACCATCGTAACAGACGAGGGTTTGTTGGATTCCTCTGTAGGCATTTCAAGGGTTGGTGGTCTGTCTCCAACACAAAGTGTCGTCCGTACAGGTATCTTTCAAACTTCTGTACTCCCCAGACTGTTGCTAGACATTCCTTTTCCACAGTCGCGTATCGGGACTCAGCCCCGAGTAGCTTCTTCGACTGGTACGCTACGGGGTGTAGCTTCTCTCCATGTAGTTGCATCAGTACCGCACCGATTCCTCGGTCTGATGCGTCAGTGCGGAGAACGAAGTCCTTGCCGAAATCAGGCATTTTCAGGACTGGTTTCTCACTGACCATTCGTTTGAGTCTTGCGAAGCTCTTCTTTGCCTCGTCACTCCATTTGAGTTTGTCTGGCAAGCTCTTCTTTGTCATGTCGGTGAGCGGCACGACCACAGTCGAGTAGTTTTCCAGGTATTCTCGGTAAAACCCCGTGAGACCCAAAAATGCGCGTAGCTGTTTCTTTGTAGCTGGCTCTTTGGCGTTCACGATCTTCACGATTTTATCGTCTTCTGGCCACCTCTCTCCATGCCCGATTTCATGGCCAAGATACGGCAATTGGTCGAATCCGATGTAGCATTTCGACGGTTTTGCTGCAAGGTTGGCTTCTTTGAGCCGCTGAAGGACTGCCTTCAGGGCTTCCATGTGTTGCTCCCACGTCTCAGTGGCTATCAAGATGTCATCCATAAAATGGTACACATCGTCTCGGTTGAGGGGACCTAGCAACTTCCTCATCATCCTGTTGAAGATGCCAGTGGCGGTCTTCAACCCGAAGGGCATGTTCACCCATCGGAACTGGCCTCGTGACGTCACAAACGCGGTTTTGTCTCTGTCTTCCTCGACAATGGGTATTCCCCAGTAGCCACGCGTGAGATCTAGCTTGGAGAAGTACTTGGCTTTTCCTAAGCTTTGGAATAAATGTTGAACGTCGGTGATGGGTTCCCCATCGAACACCGTGACATCATTCAACCCACGGAGGTCCGCGCAAAAGCGGTACTTCCCTTCTTCTTTCTTTTTGACGAGAACAATGGGTGAATTGTAAGCTGAGTTGGCGGGTTCGATGACTCCTAGCTTCAACATCTCTTCGACTTCATTCTCCACCATCTTCACATACGCATGTGGAATGGGGCGTGGTCTTATATAGACCGGTTTCTTGTCTGTGACCTCGATTCGACACGTAGTCAGATTCGTGGTGAGTGGTACGTCGGTCAGATTATCTAGTCTGTCCGCGCAGATCTGTCTCGCTTCAGTTCGCTGTGACTGAGTGAGTTTCTCTGAAAAGTGCACGTGGTCTAAACCTTCTGTGCGCTTTGTCTCAAATGTTGGGATAGTCCTCTGACTGTCCAACCTGAAGATGTCGTCGTTAGTGGTTTCGTCCTCCTCTACCACTACTGAGACGATCACTTCTTCTTCTTCTTCTTCTACTACTGCAACCGGAATTGTTCCATCGGTGACAGGTTGCTCACGTTCGACGTAAGACTTGAGGAGGTTGACATGGAATACTTTTTCCTTCCTCCTTACTTGGACTTTGTAGTCGAAATCATTCAACTTCTCTAACACTTCAAATGGACCTTGCCAAGTGAGTTCCAGTTTGTTTGTTTTCAATGGCTTGAGAATCAGGACTTTCTCTCCTGGTTTTAGCGACCTTGGTTTGGCTTTACGATCGTAATATTGAGCAGATCGCACTGATGCTTTTTTCAGGTTCTCTCGAGCAAGCAAACAGGTCTCTTCGATCCTCTCACGAAGGTTCACTACATATTCCGCAGTGGTTTTGACCTCATCTGAGACGCTCTCATCTGTCCAAATCTGTCTCAAGAGTTGCATTGGTCCTCTGACAGTACGCCCGAACAACAGTTCGAATGGCGAGAAACCTAAACTCTCTTGAGGAGTCTCGCGGTATGCGAACAGTAATGCAGAGATGAACGTATCCCATGCTTTGGGCTGTTCTATGCACATCTTTTTGAGCATGTTCTTTAACGTGCCATTCATTCTCTCGCACAAACCATTCCCAGCTGGATGAAATACCGCAGAGGTTTTCCTTTTGATGCGGAGGAGTTCAGTGACTTCCTGCATCAGAGTGCCTGTGAACTGGCTCCCGTTATCAGACAATATTTCACTTGGGATACCGAGTCTAGTCCAAAAATCCCACAAAGCATCGGCTACTGTCTCGGCGTGGATGTCCTTCAACGCGACAGCTTCAGGGTAGCGGGTGGCAAAGTCAACCATGACGAGGATGTACCGTTTTTTGTTCTCGGACATAGGAAGAATAGGCCCGATGATATCGACTGCTACTCTTCTGAAAGCAGTCTCGAACACTGGCATCTTGCCCAATGGGACCTTCTTCGTAAGGTGTTTTGGCGCGGATCGCTGGCAAGCGTCACATGACAAGCAGTAGCGGCGGATCTCAACACCACAGCATGGCCACCAAAATTCGCGTCTAATCCTTTCGGCGGTACGACGCTGACCTTGGTGTCCTGCCATTGGATGATCATGGCCGAATGCGAGCACCTTACTACGGAACGATTTGGGAAGAATAACCTTCAAAGACTCCTCTCCTTTCCGATTGAACGTCGACTGGTACAAGATACCATTCTTTTCCACGACCCTCATGTGGCCTCTCTCTTCTCCGGTAGCAGCTTGTTTCCTGATGCTGTCTAACGAAGGATCTGTCTTCTGAGCCTCGCGTAAGTCCTTTGGAGTAAACATATCCGATGTTGGCTCCCGGCTACTTGGCTTACTCGCAGATTTGTCTCTATCATTGTCCAATTTGGACTGTGCTCTGGTATCTACGGCCCCAGCGACTGTCTCAGCGCTGTCGTGATACCAGGCAGGTTCTCTGACAGGGAAAATCGGTGTTTTCCTCCTGTCGTTCTGAGTTCCATGGAACTCCCCTATGAGCACCGGCATTATGGGATCCGCCATGACCACGACTTCTGTCTCTCCGCAGAAGAAGGGCGAATCCACATGAATGATCGCGGTCTCGCAGTACCGGACTTTACTTTTGTCCGCTAACGTGGTCCTCTTTCTCTGACCAGTCATTTTGTCGGCCGGCACAAGATGTGCGGCCACCACAATCGAGCTACAGCCCGAGTCTCTCAGGGCGTTCACTCGTTTGCCGTTGACTTTGACGTCAACTAGATCCGAAAACTTTTTTGTGGTGCAGTCTCGACACAATTTATCTAACGGGGATTTTCTTCCCTGTGTTTCGCGTCGGACATCTTCAACCGTCACAGCTCCGGCGGTGTTGCCTTTTTTCCGTAAGGGACAATCGCTCGAACGGTGTAGACCCACGCGACAATAGAAGCATAGTCCTGCTTCTCGGAGTTTTTCGCGTTCCGCCGGTGTCAAAGAAGATCTTTTACCTTGTTGAGGTGATGGTTTATGATCCTTCTCAAAACGTTTCGTTCCGTCCTGAGGAGTTCGCGTTGGTGTCGGTCTCAATTTATTTTGGCTTCTGTTCAGCTCATAATCGGACGCGAGTTTTCCCATCTCCTTGGCATTGATCGGGTTCCGGTCTTTGACATGCACGGCGAGATCGGAAGGCATTGACTGCAAGGACTGCTCTCGCAGGATCAAATCGGTTAATCCTTTGACAGTTTTCTCGCACGGATCAAGCTCGATCCACTTGGTTAGGTACCGATCGAGTCTAGTGATGTGTTCTTTGTAAGTTTCCGCGGGATTACGTCTAGTATTGCGGAATTTCATGCGATATTGCTCAGCGGTGAGCTGGAATCCTTCAAATAACGCGCTCTTCACCTTTTCATAGTCGTCAACATCCTCATCGTCCATTTTGGACACGATGGTACGGGCCTTACCTTTCAAGAAGTATATCAGCCGGGAGGCTTTCTTTGATTCGTCCAAATTCATATCTCTGGCATAGTGTTCAAACTGTTTGAGCCAGGATTCAACGTCATCCTTGTCATCAAGGTAAGGGATTTTGGGAATGAAACGGGGATCATGGTCATGTGAGGATTGGGAAGGATGAGCTGCGTTTTCATTCGTGTTCATCTGAACCTCGCTCTGAATGCGCAGCTCTTCTATCCTAAAGAGTCTGTCTCTCTCATTCTCTTTGAATTGGCGCTCATCTTTACGCTCTTGAGCTGCTCGCTCATGTTCACGCTCTTGAGCTTCTCGCTCATGTTCACGCTCTTGAGCTGCTCGTTCTTTATCCCTCTCCCCTTGGACGAATGACTGTAGTTCCTTTCCCTCCAAACCCAACTCTTTCCCCATGGTGATCAATTCCTTGATCGAACTGACGCTGGGACTTGATGGAACGGCCTGCTCGACATGTCCGTTCACAGGCTGAGCGGCGTGGCCGTCATCACCTAGATCGGTGATATCAATCAGATTCGCTCCTTCTGTATATTCTGGGTCTATGCCCACAGTTGACGAGAATCTGGTGTAGTGCTGATGACGTCTGGTATCAGCCATTTTATGTAATCCCTCAAAATACAAAACTTTGGTACATCCACTCTTGGTGGTACTCTAATATGGAAGACTCTTACCCGCAGGTATTGTTCAACCTTTCAACACTGGTACAAACAATGTTACACGCGCACGTGATTTTTCCTACACCTGTCCTTCGTCTCTATCTTGAACCGAAACGACTAACTAGGACTTAGCGGTGTGTCGCTGAGTAAGTTGCCTTACAAAGCCTTATGTGATGACGACCTTCAGTCTGTCAACACACCCACAGAAGTTTTCCCCACTATTAACTATCAACCCGCGGGTTATAGATAACTAATAATGTGAAGCACAACTTAAATAAGCAACACGTTTTAAATGTTACTCCGACTAGAGTTATAATTTAATCTGAACTTAAACTAAGGTCCTAGTACTATCGAGCGTCCATCCTGGTTGGAATTATAACACACTCACCGTTTTGATCAGAACTTGAGAGTATAATTCGAACCGACAGTTAGTTAGTAAACTGCCAATTTCCCGTGAAGTTGTCGAACATCAATTCTATGTCTTACCTTATGACTATGATACTGTTCGACGAACTAGATGGAAATCCTTCCACGAATTAATTTAGCAAAAACGCTGTTCGTGAACAACAGCGATCGCGAAGATTCTTTGGGCAGAATGTACCCAAATCAAACACGGAGTTATTTAAAATTTCTTCTTACAGAAATAATTTAAATATTCTACTTACCAATACCACCGTCTGGTCTGTATATGAGTGAATGCGACATGAAGCAGGAAATGATTTTGAATTTTGAAGAAAGAAAAAATGAAGAAAGATTTTTCCAGAAAATATTCTAATTTCCGTCGCTTCACGGATAATTTGACTAACTAATTTATGGGGTAAACCAGTTGTCAATGCAAGTTTTTCTTAGGTACGAACACGAGTTCAGTATAGATCTCCGGACAGAGCCCCCATTGTTGCAGTTCCACTTTTTACCTTGTGTTTTAGATACAATATCTAAGAACACACCAAAGTTATATTCAATACTTTACAACAGTCATGCTTCAAATCAATCTCGTAAAACACTGATGATTTAGATTAATGAATAAATTTATTGGTTGGTAATATTTCCGGTTTCTTTAACAAACTATTTCTATTTTAGATCTAACGAATTTGCGTTCATAGTTAATTGTTCTTGCATTGACAGCTAGTTTAATGTCGAACTGGACTTATCTTAAATGGGCTGGTTAGTTACAAAGTCCGAATGTCCTGATGGAAGCCTGGATTCACATGATGACCGTAGCAGTGACGAACTTGATGAAGATTACTTGATGATGATGATAATTAGTAGACAAACTCCTTTTGCTCCTCGCTGGTGGATCACACTGGTGGCGTAGCTTGATTAGTTCACCCTTATCCCAGCGGATCCTAGACGCTCGAACCCCTGGATCAAAGGTAATACTTGTTATTAATAACGGTATCCTAGGATCAAGGTTAATTTTGATTTCTTGCCCTATCTTCATGTCGGGCAGTTCGCAGACAAACCAAGCATGGTTACTGAATAAAATACTAGATCTATATGCCGAACTAACTTGCAGCATGTACGTTTATGATTAACTTCATTAAACATTCTAAAACAAATATCATATATGCGAATAGATGTGAGTGTATAATAGCTGTTCCTTCATTGATGGACGCTCGATATTACAACGACACCTTACCTCTTGATGCTCCTTTCCGGACACTACTCTACGAGTCTGTGCGGCTGCGGGTTACATCTCAGGCCTTGGGATGGTAGGTTACGTGCCGGCGGCTTTTCATCGGTGGTTACACAGGATTCTTGTTCCCCACTTGTAGCCTCTCAGTACCCGGCAAATAGAGTGACCGTAATGGTTAGCGGTTCACGTTTCCTTCCTCCAAATAACTGTTTTCATCCCACGATGCAACTCCATGAGTTACGTAAATTCGCATATTAATGACGCAGTAATGACGTTGATCCAACATGTAGATTCTCATACTAGTGACGTCATTACTTCGTCTCCAAGGTCTCGTAGACTCTTACCCTAATGGTGCAACAACATATTTCAGTCTCGGCTAAACAAGAGTTGTTTGGAGTTGAGTCGTAACAATGATGACAATTCTGTTTAGGAATGTGAGGAGATACAATTGCCGATGGTGATTCAGGTTCAAGAGTGATCGCGTATTGCAGTTTTGGATTGTCTTCTGTAAAAGCTTTGCAGAAGTGATTGGCACTTTCAAAAAGGGCCTCCCCCGCGCCTCCACATTGGCATCTGAAAAGAAAACGTGAATACAGCATACACCTTTCAATCACACACAAAAACATTACAATACTGCTATAAGCGCCAAGTATTATCCCTAATTCCCACTAACCCACCTACACATACACACACACATTAGAAAACAAAGAGTGTCTCTGGGAGAACAGTATAACTGTGCGCATGTGTATACATGTTAGTGTTGGCAGTCAATTAAAAGCAATACGTATACAATGAGTATGTGAACGATGCAAAGGCTGGTGAATGATCAGCTATTCCACATGTACACGCCGTATATTCGGCTGTATCGAGAGCGCGCCGCCGCCACGTGTAATCAAAGCGTTGCCGCCAACATCCTCTGTCTCTTTGAAACCACGTACAGCTTAAATGAATGTTTGTGGGAATGAGTAAGGTTTGTATCTGGTACATGTGTGGTATTCAACGAGAAATAGTCACGTAAACGAACATACGAACCGATTTGCTATCGATCTGTCCTCACTCAAGCATATTTTCTCACTTTGATCCCATCCTACACGCCTCTCTATCGATACATGGACTGACAAGCTAACCTATTATGTTTATTGGCGTGTCTTGTGTTGATCTGTGAAATATCACCTTTCAAAGCGGTCTGTATTGTGCAAACATTCAAAAGAAATAAAGCAGTCAAAACTGTGTGATACCACATCGCCGCAACGTCTGGTTCGTAATAAAATTGTCTCCACGCGTTGGAAACAATACAGCATCAACACACCCAAGCCAACAACCGCGTGGCGTTACGGCGGCGCACGCTCGGTACAGCCTTGAATATACGGGGTGACGTATGAATTGAATGCAGAAACTATATGGCCTGATGCATGCACAAGCTATGATCACAAGCTATGACCACACGCTATGACCACAAGCTATGACCACAAGCTATGACCACACCCTATGACCACAAGCTATGACCACAAGCTATGACCACAAGCGCGTTTTAGTTGAACCTGTGTATTTAGGTGTGTTAACCTTCATCGGTTCACGCACTGGACTACACAGTCCGGATGATGTGGGTCGTGTACGACCCATACTTTAAAAAGAAGGATTCAATATAAAAAGTGTGTGTCGTACACGACCCACGCCATTCGAATACGGGCAAAAACACAATATTTACTGCCTCGTTGCAGAGTATGAGTCGTACACGACCAAGTAGGAATACACATCGTACACTTCTTCTTTAATTCAATATGGGTCGCCCACAACCCACATCATCCGGACTGGCCATTTCAAATTATGTTATTATTCATTTCTTTGTTTACAAAAATTATCCTTTAGAAACTAATCGATTGGAGGGTCCTAATATAAAGTGTTTGAGGATTACATGAAGTTTAAACCAAAGCCTCCCAATATTTTCAGAAATAGAGACACTTTTTTCTGAGGCTCTGGATAGCCCACGACCCAGGAAGAACGGTGAAGGTTAAGCTACAATAAACTGATCAATGGAGATAGCTTTCTACGCGTGAAAAAAGATACGAGTGAATAACTGTCAGTATAATCATGTAAAATAACCCAATTTATGAAAGGCTTGCTGTGAGTGATGTCTCTTAGATGGAAACCAGTTCAATCTGGAATAGACTCCCAGCTGAATCATGGCTGTTAAGTTGTTTCAGTTGGATGAACGACTAGGCTGAGTATTCGCTACATGCAGACCCACGTAACATCTGACAGCAGTCAGATAAAAACAGTGTTTTGACCCAACACTGACAAACATTGAACAACTATAACCACCGAGCTTCACACACACACACACACACACACACACACACACACACACACACACACACACACACATACACACACACACATGCACACACACACACACACACACAAACACACACACACACACACGTGCACACACATACACATACACACACACACACACACACACACACACACACACACACATTCACACACACACTAAACCACTAAAATCAAGGTTCTAATTCAAAACAGTTATGGCAAAGTGCTTTACCGATACACTGACGATGGTGGTTTCTTGCTCCATCCAATCTGTTGCACGGGAAGCGGCATCGTCTCCATCAATCGACCTGTTTGGCATCGGACCAGTTCTCGCTAGACATCGGCGATACGTGCTCTTTGTTATGCTTCGAATGTCGCGAGAACTACGTTCTTCAGCCTTCGCAGCTCTCGCGAGAAAGCCGTACAGCATGCTTCACTATGCTTGAAATACCGATAAAGACTGTTTTCCTTCTGGGCGGTGCAATTTGCAAATAAAACTTAATCTTCCTTTTAATCGTACTATTCGTAGCAGACAACACAATCTACGCAGTCGAGTCGTACTTGTTTTCAACCTCCTTCAACCCAAGCTTCGACATCTGATCAGAATTTACGCGCAAGTCGTCTCCTTGACACGTGTCGCATTGAAATCGGGAAACAACTGATGACAAACAGAAAGGTCTATAAATATATCAAAGGGAGATCTCAGTCGTAGATCGTCCGTGTCGTTTTGGTCTCTTATGTATCAGAAAGACATCAATTGCATTCTGGGACGGCGGAGTTTGATATTCGCTATATGATTGGTCAACACTTCTGCCAGGCCGCGACCATGCCGGACAGCGTCCGACCTATGTCTGACTCGAACAATAACAGCCCACTGTAGACCTTTCATTTGTTTTTACGTGTAGATGTGTTAGAGCAAGTAGGTCTCATGCATCACTTGACATGATCTGCCGAAAATCCACAATAGGATCACATTTCATCCACATTTGGTAATAGCGCCATCACTACTCCAATAGCACCTTCGCGAAAGATCCAACTAAAGATTTCCATCCGGCTTGACGGATGTCGGAATCCACCAAGTGTTAAAGTTTCGACCACTCCGTCCGTACAGAGAACGCACGCACGAACGAACGAACGAACGCACAGACATACAACTTTTACGAACACCTAGGCATCATATACGTGAGCCGAAATGCCGCCAAATTACTCAAGAAAAACTGTACAAACACAGACAAATGTTAATGGTTAATATGAATTTGTTCAAGCATCTTTAAGGACATACCAAAAATAAAACAAGACTGTTTACGCTTTGAAAACATATGTATCATACATACATTATTCCAGCTTTAGGG
>NC_090252.1:47486117-47533617 GCF_037325665.1 Littorina saxatilis
ATGCAAAAAAGGTATAATTTGTTCTGCTTCCAGAATACACTCCTGCTCTTTTCTCAGTTCTGGAGCTAGAAAAGCCCAGTGCACCATAGCTGCTTCTGACTTCCACACAGACCCCACTGTGGCCTGTGCTACAGCAGTCAGAAGCAGCCTCCTCACACATAGCATGTTCTGCTTCCAAGCAAAGCTTATACTGTACATTAGTTCAAATCGTTTTTCAAAGTTTATTACCGTCATAAACAAACAAATGTCAAGTCACTTGCAAAAATATCATCAAGGACTCATGTATTCATTCATTGTGTGGCCTAATGAACGCAACACGCATAAATACAAATTAAATTGCCGGTACTTTTCATAGCAAAAAAACCCACAAAACAAAAACAACACACACACAAAACTCTCTCTGAAATCATTATACTTTTTTTTTATTGTGTTTTTCAAGAAATCCCAACGGTAATCTTATGTTGTATCAGCTCATATCGTTTTGCGTTACGCACAAAACTACACACCCAATAACACTATAGCAACAAACCAAACGAACAAAGCAGCAAACAAGCAAGCAAACAAACAAATAAACACAAGGCTGAAGGCGCATTGTAACCACACAATGCAAATGGTAACAAAATCACGAGCTTTAGATCCTGACTGCATGCTACTCTGTTCATTATCAAGAAAACAAATTGGTATTCTTACCTTTTGTTGTACTTTCCTCTTCACAAAAATGTTGTGCACAAAGGTCGAAATAAATAATACACATTTTGCACACAACAGTCGACCTCCTGTACTGCTTTTGTCTTAGCCGTTTGACCAGTTATTCCTGTGTAACATTCATCTCTGAGTGTCTTCGCTTTTCGAACACACCTTTTCTCGTAGTCCCGGATTGCAGAGTCTTTAAGTTCGGCTGAACTTCTCATGAGGTGTCACATAGGATGCTTCCTTCATCGATGACAAAATTTTCTTTGTTGGGGTTCCATAAACAGATGGAAGAGATGCTGTGGTAGTTTCACCTAAAGGAGCAGTGTCTGACATATATACTACAAGCTGATGTGAATACACCTACAGGGTAACAGAAACTGTGGAAGCACACACATGAGAAAGATGTACAGGAGTTGGGTAGCTTGATTCATTTTTGAGGGGTGGAATCACAATCAGCAAGTATTGGAGTTGATGCATGTCTCGAACAGGAGGATAACCCCCATTCACCATGTTCTCAAAAGGATCTTCGATTGAAGAAACAGCACAATCGTCATATTTTGGGGTAGATTTTGCCAATGGAGACGCATCAAAGTCATCAGGTTTCACTTTTAGCATTGGCAGAAAGGAGATTATGCAACCGTAATCCGTGAATCCGAAGGACAGTCTCCTGAAATGCATGGTGCTTCTTACTTGCCTGGACGGCCTGATGATTCATCTCCTTTCAAACAGCGTCTGCAAAAGACATGGATACTATGAATGTTATCTCCTTTGAACAGGCAATTACTACATGTACTTCTATTTTAAAATTATTAACCGATAATAAAAAAAAGGTAATTGCCTCCGTATTATCGCTTCTGCGTTAAAACTTTGGATAGTTTTCGTGTTTCTATTCACACAAACAAATGAAACATTAGTACTTGATTACACTCTGACCACTCATGCTCATCAGTTTGACATTGTGATAACCTCTGAATAACAAAATATATTAGAGTCAATTAAACTGACAAAATCCATCAACCAAATCATTCATCTATCCATCTTTACAAGCATACACAAATACTGTAAACACTCACTTACATTTTTTAATTTTTTTTAACAAACACTAAAGAGCTGCATGGATACACTACAACATTAAGGCATGAGCACATGCACACACCGTCACACACTGACACAAACAAACACACACGCGCGCAAGAACATTCACGCTGAAACAAACACATTTACCTGCCTGTGTTTTACAATTAGGAAAACAAAACACAAAAAGCTAGGAATCAGTTTGCAGATACAGGATTTAGACTGAATCAGAAGGTTAATCCCCTATATATTTAAAAAAGGAATCTGAATTTCAGCTTTTATGGTCTGTTCAAATGGGGAAAAACATAATACTTGAAGATACTCACTTGAATCTGTGTCCTGACTCGAGCAACAGCAGATGTAACAAGTCGCGTAAGGCGAAAATACAATATTTAGTCAAGTAGCTGTCGAACTCACAGAATGAAACTGAACGCAATGCCATTTTTCAGCAAGACCGTATACTCGTAGCATACGGTCAGTCCACCGCTCATGGCTAAGGCAGTGACATTGACAAGAAGAGCGGGGTAGTAGTTGCGCTAAGAAGGATAGCACGCTTTTCTGTACCTCTCTTTGTTTTAACTTTCTGAGCGTGTTTTTAATCCAAACATATCATATCTATATGTTTTTGGAATCAGGAACCGACAAGGAATAAGATGAAAGTGTTTTTAAATTGATTTGGACAATTTAATTTTGATAATAATTTTTATATATTTAATTTTCAGAGCTTGTTTTTAATCCGAATATAACATATTTATATGTTTTTGGAATCAGCAAATGATGGAGAATAAGATAAACGTAAATTTGGATCGTTTTATAAATTTTTATTTTTTTTTACAATTTTCAGATTTTTAATGACCAAAGTCATTAATTAATTACAGGAGGGTGGTAATAAGGGGGTTGAAATGCAATACCGAAGTCCGGGCTTCGTCGAAGATTACTTGACCAAAATTTCAACCAATTTGGTTGAAAAATGAGGGCGTGACAGTGCCGCCTCAACTTTCACGAAAAGCCGGATATGACGTCATCAAAGACATTTATCAAAAAAATGAAAAAAACGTTCAGGGATTTCATACCCAGGAACTCTCATGTCAAATTTCATAAAGATCGGTCCAGTAGTTTAGTCTGAATCGCTCTACACACACACACACACACACACGCACACACGCACACACGCACACACGCACACACGCACATACACCACGACCCTCGTTTCGATTCCCCCTCGATGTTAAATATTTAGTCAAAACTTGACTAAATATAAAAATGGCAGAGAGCTGTTCTCTGTTCCAGTGTTTTCAGAAAGTGGACCATCCTTTTGTCAGTTTAGGACACCCCCCCCCCCCCCACACCCCACCCCACCCCCTTGCACCCACTTTACCACCAACCCCCCTCCCCGGCCCCAACCCCCTTATTACCACCCTCCTCCCTCAATATCAAGGGATTGCATCTTTTCCAATTCATTCTTCATTCACTCTTTATCACAGGAAAGTTAATTGTGTTTCAACCCTGTACATCCGGAGTCAGGAATTCGGATACTGACACTTGACAGGTGTCACTGACCTGTTTTAGTTCCCACAGTCTATCAAATTCCTTTTTCTGTCGACAGCAGACTCTACTACTGCTAGTTACACTATTCTGTGTGCTGGAGGAAATCCTACACCACACAGAAAGGGTCATGACCAGATACCACTTCCGCCATTGTGCCCTTATCTGACTGCGCTGTGAAAAGGAAAAGTGACTGTGACACAGCAAGCAGAAGAGGTCAGGTGACGATGGCTGCATCTGGCTCGCAGTGAAACACTCCCCTTTCCCCACAGGCCTCAGTAGCAGAACAGACTAAACTGAACTTAGCACGTTCTGCTTCCAACCTGGATGGAGTTAGAGGGTTCTGCTTCCAAGATGAGCAGGAGAAATGCTTGGAGCCAGAACAAATTATGACTTATAAATACGCAATTATGCAAGATTTTCAAGAATCCTTTACAGAAAGTGAGAATCATGTTACCATAAGTCAAATAACTATAAAGTTGCAAAACAGGTTATTTTGAGGTAATTGGTTCTGGTTTTAGCCCATAGAAAGGTATTTGTCGAAAAAAAGAAAAAAAACGTCCGGGGATATCATTCCCAGAAACTCTCATGTCAAATTTCATAAAGATCGGTCCAGTAGTTTGGTCTGAATCGCTCTACACACACACACGCACAGACAGACAGACACACACACACACGCACAGACAGACAGACACACACACACACACATACACCACGACCCTCGTCTCGATTCCCCCTCTACGTTAAAACATTTAGTCAAAACTTGACTAAATGTAAAAATTTGACTAAATGTAAAAAGAAGGTCACCGTCACTTGTTGTCGTGCTGAGTTGTCGGGCGTTTTTCCCGCAACGTCTATAATCTCAAAAAGAGGGGCGAACCCGGTGCTTTTGACAACTTCAGAAGGAATCCATGTATGTATCTGCCAAAACAAAAAGTCAACGTATATATATAGTAGATTATTCAGCAGTTATCGAGGGTTTGAAACTACGGAAATAGCAAGAAAACGCCCTCTTTGGGGGCAAATGCTGCTCAGCAGCATTATGTTTGTTCGCCGCCTAATCGCCACGCCGCACGTCGCGGCCGTGCCGCCGTCGCGTCGCCCATATTAAAACACGCGTTCTTTGTTTTTACTTTTGCCATCTGTTTTGCCGCCAAGGTCGCGTCGCTTCCTCGCCGCCGTTGCGTCACTATAATTATGTAAACATAGTTTAAACCACCACTGAAATCCATTGGGGCGTTTGATAATCTGATAAATGAAGCAATGAATACAAATTAAATACACACATGAGCACATCTGTTGCCCATTGACAGTGTGCATATGTTACGCGCATTCTTACGATTACGACCATCTTAAGATGGCGCTGCGCCGGTACACGCCGCGTGTATTGGCGCAGCCGGCTTAAGACGGTTGCGCTATTACACGTCTGCGGAAAAACAGATGGCTGCGCCGATACACGTTCATAATCACAATCTATCAAACTTAAGTCGGTACATATTGATAGTAGCCGACCAATGCTTTAAATGTAAAATGTGTGTATGTATAATTATCGGTGTGGGTTTGAAATGAAGTTAGGTAGTAGTAAACATTTGTTTTGAATATTGCTATTCTGACAATGTGGGTAGTATGGAAATGTGAGCATTTGAATATGCCTTTTAGGAATTACAGTACCCAGGAAGAGAGATGAGAGACAGATAGAGTAAATCGCAATAGGTTGTGTGGAATCTTTGTGCTTTGTTTTAGGAAATATTTATTTAAACATTGGACATTACTGTTATGCATTTCACAAAGTATTGTACAGCAACTAAACATATTTACTCACAACATCACCACACACAACCAGTTGTGAGCCCTTGGGTGTGGATTACAGAGAAGTACTACTTAGTTGTCTAAACCGACCTCAAGTTAATTATCTAATTCAAAATTAAGGAATAAAACAATATAAGTTTGAAGGTATGATATTCACCTTGAAATATTGAAGTCAAACCTGTTTTAACACATACCAAACTTCCAGTATTATGACGTAGGAATAATACATAGTATACATGGAATATGAAAGAAAATGCAAAGTAAAATTTTTCCTAATGACTGCCACCCTCATGTCCCTTGCACCTGGGGCACACAAACTTGCCCCTGAACTGCTTCACTCCTCCCACACAGGCAGAGTGGAAAGACTGCTTGCACCTTGTGCACTCGCCCATCAACCCACGTCCATGTGGTTGTCGGCAAATGCACCACACAATGTGAGTCGTATCTTCGCACGTAAAATACGTGCGTCTCATGACCTCGGGCCCCGCCGGTCAAAGTGAGTTTCCAAAGAATGACGCTATCACGTGTGACAACAACTCAATGTGAAAGTGAGCAATGCTCACACATTAGGAAAATAATAGGTTTTACTGAACGCAGTTTGCTTTGTAGGTGAACGTGTATCGGCGCAGCCATCTGTTTTTCCGCAGACGTGTAATAGCGCAACCGTCTTAAGCCGGCTGCGCCAATACACGCGGCGTGTACCGGCGCAGCGCCATCTTAAGATGGTCGTAATCGTAAGAATGCGCGTCATGCACAGTAGTATCCTTTTTTATATTTAGTCAAGTTTTGACTAAATATTTTAACATCGAGGGGGAATCGAAACGAGGGTCGTGGTGTATGTGCGTATGTGTGTGCGTGCGTGCGTGTGTGTGTGTGTGCGTGTGTGTGTGTAGAGCGATTCAGACTAAACTACTGGACCGATCTTTATGAAATTTGACATGAGAGTTCCTGGGTATGAAATCCCCGAAATGTTTTTTTCATTTTTTTGATAAATGTCTTTGATGACGTCATATCCGGCTTTTCGTGAAAGTTGAGGCGGCACTGTCACGCCCTCATTTTTCAACCAAATTGGTTGAAATTTTGGTCAAGTAATCTTCGACGAAGCCCGGACTTCGGTATTGCATTTCAGCTTGGTGGCTTAAAAATTAATTGATGACTTTGGTCATTAAAAATCGGAAAATTGTAAAAAAAAAATAAAAATTTATAAAACGATCCAAATTTACGTTTATCTTATTCTCCATCATTTGCTGATTCCAAAAACATATAAATATGTTATATTCGGATTAAAAACAAGCTCTGAAAATTAAATATATAAAAATTATTATCAAAATTAAATTGTCCAAATCAATTTAAAAACACTTTCATCTTATTCCTTGTCGGTTCCTGATTCCAAAAACATATAGATATGATATGTTTGGATTAAAAACACGCTCAGAAAGTTAAAACAAAGAGAGGTACAGAAAAGCGTGCTATCCTTCTTAGCGCAACTACTACCCCGCTCTTCTTGTCAATTTCACTGCCTTTGCCATGAGCGGTGGACTGACGATGCTACGAGTATACGGTCTTGCTGAAAAATGGCAGCTACTTGACTAAATATTGTATTTTCGCCTTACGCGACTTGTTATATTTAGTCAAGTTTTGACTAAATATTTTAACATCGAGGGGGAATCGAAACGAGGGTCGTGGTGTATGTGTGTGTGTCTGTCTGTCTGTGTGTGTGTGTAGAGCGATTCAGACCAAACTACTGGACAGATCTTTATGAAATTTTACATGAGAGTTCCTGGGTATGAAATCCCCGAAATATTTTTTTCATTTTTTTGATAAATGTCTTTGATGACGTCATATCCGGCTTTTCGTGAAAGTTGAGGCGGCACTGTCACGCCCTCATTTTTCAACCAAATTGGTTGAAATTTTGGTCAGGTAATCTTCGACAAAGCCCGGACTTCAGTATTGCATTTCAGTTTGGTGGCTTAAAAATTAATTAATGACTTTGGTCATTAAAAATCTGAAAATTGTAAAAAAAAAATAAAAATTTATAAAACGTTCCAAATTTACGTTCATCTTATTCTCCATCATTTTCTGATTCCAAAAACATATAAATATGTTATATTTGGATTAAAAACAAGCTCTGAAAATTAAATATATAAAAATTATTATCAAAATTAAATTGTCCAAATCAATTTAAAAACACTTTCATCTTATTCCTTGTCGGTTCCTGATTCCAAAAACATATAGATATGATATGTTTGGATTAAAAACACGCTCAGAAAGTTAAAACAAAGAGAGGTAGAGAAAAGCGTGCTAACCTTCTTAGCGCAACTACTACCCCGCTCTTCTTGTCAATTTCACTGCCTTTGCCATGAGCGGTGGACTGACGATGCTACGAGTATACGGTCTTGCTGAAAAATGGCATTGCGTTCAGTTTCATTCTGTGAGTTCGACAGCTACTTGACTAAATATTGTATGTTCGCCTTACGCGACTTGTTTCTTCTTTTTATATTTTTAGTCAAGTCAATTATTTTTCTTAAACTTAACTCTTTTTCAAAAATACATCCGATCTGTCGGGTGTGTCTAAAACACGCGGGGACACGCGGGGACACGCGGGGACACACGGGGACACACGGGGACGGTGAACTAGCACGCCGGGACGTTATATAATAACATTCTGACTATCCTTTATGTATTTAAAAAAATAATAATAATAATTTATTTACTTATGTAATTTTTTTTATTTTTTTTATTTGTGAGAATGTTATAAAATAACGTCCTCGCGTGTCCCCGCGTGCAGTTAAACTGTCCCCGCGTGTCCCCGCGTGTCTCCGCGTGTCCCCGCGTGTTTTAGTCATTGTCTAAAACACGCGGGGACACGCGGTGACACGCAGGGACACGCGGGGTCACACGGGGACACACGGGGACGGTGAATTAGCACGACGGGACGTTATATAATAACATTCTGAGTACCCTTTATGTATTTCTGAAAAAAAAACTTTTTTTTTTTTTTTTTTTTTTTAGAATGTTATAAAATAACGTCCCCTCGTGCTATTTCACCGTCCCCGCGTGTCCCCGCGTGAAGTTAAACTGTCCCTGCGTGTCCCCGCGTGTTTTAGTCACTGTCTAAAACACGCGGGGACACGCGGGGACACGCTGGGACACGCGGGGACACACGGGGACACACGGAGACGGTGAATTAGCACGCCGGGACGTTATATGATAACATTCTGACTATCCTTTACGTATTTCTAAAAACAAAAATATATATATGTATAGGTTACAACACGAGTGGTTTTTTATATGGCTTGTATTTCAGTCAAGACCCAGCGGATGAATATCATCGGGAGACACGAGCCTCTGGCGAGTGGCTCTCGATTGATATTCCCGCTGGGTCTTGACTGAAATACAAGCCATATAAAAAACCACGAGTGTTGTAATCTGTATATCCCATTCTACCATCAAACACAAAGTGTAGACTACTAGCGGCACTGTTGCGATCTGTGCAGGGTAAAACTGTTGCCAGCGAGACTTAGCCCTTTTGCAACCTTAAACTAAGTGACCGTCGCTGAAAAAATAAAACGAATGAGTGCATCGATAAGTACGCGGTAACACTACTTTCAGACCATTTAAAAGCATTAAGTAAAGGTTCATAAGTTGCAAGAAAGTACTGAAGTCGAATAGAAATTAATTTAGTTGAAGCGCACAATTCTTTTGTTTTGCGTTTCAGGTCGGCAGAACGGGCGAAACGGGTTTGGGACCCATTTGGCTTACTCGATTCAGAATCGATTCCACGTTGTTTTTCTCGAACGTGTGTAATTAGGCTTATTGACAGAGAAGCAAATTTTAGGGAACAAATATGTAGGTTTAGATTTAACCATTTGCTCCCTATTTGAAATGTATCTACGTGATAAACTGTTTTGCGAGTGTGTTTGCATGGATGAACTTAAACTGGTATGGGCCGGTGTGAGGAAAACGCGACCGACACGTCTGTCACCGCCGATTGATTGCATTTTGAAGGAATATGACTGGATTACGGAAAAATATGTGGACTTACTGCAGAGCCAGGCAAAAGAGTAGACTTGCTCGCAAAACACGTGAAACAGCCGATGTTTGATAGCTGAAGGCGCACACCAAAACACACTACCGACAGATTCTCAAAAGTCGTCTGCTAACGATGCAAGGGGAGGGTACTCGTGTTTTTGTTTTGGTTCGCTAGCATCTGGTTATCTTGTAAGTTGAATGTTCGTTTTTTTCGACCTGCATTGCTTTCATAATGAAAGAAACTTTTGCTTATTGCATCTCATAGATCAGATCAGTTCTGAGATTCATTTTTGCGTGCAACTGATATGGTTTTCTGAGCCGTGCAATACGATTTTAGAACTTCATACAAATGTGTCACATTGTTCGGCGCGAGGTCAAAGGTCGGGAGGAAAGTAGTCCTTTGCCCAAATCGGAATCTGCACTATCATATATTTTTTTGAGTCCATGATGTATTTATTGAGCTATAAAAATACAACATATATACCCATACTGAAGTAACAGAGACAAAGAAGGGAGGTCATGGGATATATATATATATTTATTAACTTTTTTTTTATATTTTTTTTTCAGAATGTTATAAAATAACGTCCCCTCGTGCTATTTCACCGTCCCCGCGTGTCCCCGCGTGCAGTTAAACTGTCCCCGCGTGTCCCCGTGTTTTTAGTCACTGTCTAAAACACGCGGGGACACGCGGGGACACACGGGGACACACGAGGACACACGGGGACGGTGAATTAGCACGCCGGGACGTTATATAATAACATTCTGACCATCCTTTATGTATTTCTAAAAAAAACTATATATTTATATTATAATATTTATTAACTATTTTTTTTTATTAATTTTTTTATTTTTTTTTTTCAGAATGTTTTAAAATAACGTCCCCCCCCCCCCCCCCCCCCGTGCTATTTCACCGTCCCCGAGTGTCCCCGCGTGCAGTTAAACTGTCCCCGCGTGTCCCCGCGTTTCCCCGCGTGTTTTAGTCACAGGGGGTGTCTAAAACACGCGGGGACACGCGGGGGCACGCGGGGACACACGGGGACACACGGGGACGGTGAATTAGCACGCCGGGACGTTATATAATAACATTCTGACTATCCTTTATGTATTTCTAAAAAAAAAAAATATATATATATATATTTATTAACTTATTTATTTATTATTATTTTTTTTTCAGAATGTTATAAAATAACGTCCCCCGTGTTATTTCACCGTCCCCGCGTGTCCCCGCGTGTCCCCCGCGTGCAGTTAAACTGTCCCCGCGTGTCCCCGCGTGTCCCCGCGTGTTTTAGTCACAGGGGGTGTCTAAAACACGCGGGGACACGCGGGGACACGCGGGGACACACGGGGACGGTGAATTAGCACGCCGGGACGTTATATAATAACATTCTGACTATCCTTTATGTATTTATAAAAAAAATATATATATTTATTAACTTATTTATTTATGATTTTTTTTTCAGAATGCTATAAAATAACGTCCCCCCGTGCTATTTCACCGTCCCCGCGTGTCCCCGCGTGCAGTTAAACTGTCCCCGCGTGTCCCCGCGTGGACACGCGGTGACACGCGGGGACGGTGAACTAGCAAGCCGGGACGTTATTTGATAACATTCTGACTATCCTTTATGTATTTAAAAAAAAAAATATATATGTAATTTTTTCTTCTTTTTTTTGTGTTTTTGTCAGAAAATAACGTCCTCGCGTGCTATTTAACACTATTGTGACTAGCACTGCCACGGCGTTAACGTCCTGCCTGCCCAAGCTTGCCACCAAGAAACTTCCCAAAAATCAGTAACTGTAAAGAAATCTGTCTAGCAAGCTTGAATTAAGTCCAATCACCACCAAATTTTGTGTACTAATTCAAAAATGGATGCCCAGTTCAGTCGTGCTATTTATAAGTTTGTCACGCGATTTGTTTTAGCAAAGGGGGGTGAAAGGGGGGTGAAAGGGGGATAATTTGTGTTTTTTAACGTTTTTTTGTGTGTGTTTTATTTTCCACTGCTTTTTTTAAAAGTTATTTTTTAACAGAAAGTATTATAAATAATGTTATAACCAAACAAGGTGTAAAACCTATGAATTAGCTGAAATATTGTTAACATTGTACACAGAAATAAGGAGACAGTACAAAGAAAAAAACAAGCAAATCACGCATTCACTCACAGCATCCTGACTCAAATGAAACAAAACTGTAACACTCACCAAATGATGTCTAGGTAATCCATATTGAATATAAGTCACATTTTCACAACAAAGTACCAACTGTACACCTATGAACAATTCCAAAAGGATTTGAAGGCTCCAGCCATCCATTGTTATCAGTGCTGCCACGCCCCCATAGCTCCTGCACGATTCCGAGATACATGTTCGTCTAGCAGTATCACCCCCAACCACGTGTAGTTGCCGACTCGTTCTAGCAACAACGGGACTGTTTCTTCCTCAATATCACTGCTATTATCGCTTTCTTGAGGCTAAAACGACACGATGTATCATGATCTACAGGATCCTCAAGATCCAACATCCGGAGAATCTCCTCCCGGGACAAGGCTCGCCTTCGATTCATTTTTTTTGTTCGAAAACACCACGCAAATCTGCACTAATTTGATCAAGCCGGAAGAGAAAACCACGTGTATCAAGGGAAACAACTCAATTTACTGCAAGCTTCAAAAACCGGGAAGCAATCACGAGTCGTGTACCTTGTATGTCTAATACTAAAATAGTCGCTTCCCGTCCGTGGGCGTTGCAGCGCTATTACTAATATAGTCGCATCCCGTCACGAAAGTGTTAAACGTCCCGCGTGTTCCTGCGTGCAGTAATAATACGCAGTATCTCTCTCTCTCTCTCTCTCTCTCTCTCTCTCTCTCTCTCTCTCTCTCTCTCTCTCTCTCTCTCTCTCTCTCTCTCTCGCTCTCTCTCTTTCTCTTTGTCTCTCTCTTTCTCTTTCTGTTTCTCTCTGTCTCTCTCTCTCTCTCTCTCTCTCTCTCTCTCTCTTTCTCTCTCTTTCTCTCTCATATGTGAATAACCACACTGGAACGCCGAAGAAGAACAAGAAGAACCACATAATATGTATGCTCTTCATGCCTCATCTTCATCATCATCATCATCATCATCATCATCATCATCATTATCATCATCATCATCATCATCGTCCTCATCATCATCATCATCATCGTCATCTTTATTATCACGTGCTGAAGTTTTCCGACCACCTGTTGTTGGTTAATCTTTTTATTTGTTTAATTATATAATTGTGTGTCTATGCGTCCCAAGGACAGATTGTAAGAAAAGGCGTAGCCTTAAATCTTATTCCTTGTTAAATAAAGTTCAATTCAATCTCTCTCTCTCTCTCTCTCTCTCTCTCTCTCTCTCTCTCTCTCTCTCTCTCTCTCTCTCTCTCTCTCTCTCTCTCTCTCTCTCTCTCTCTCTCTCTCTCTCTCTCTCTCTCTCTCTCTCCCTCTCTCATTTAAATCGGGTTGCGTGTACATGTATACGCGTGGATTTACACGTGTGCGGGTGTAGTCTATATAAGCGTATATGTGTGAGTGTGTGTGTGTGTGTGTGTGTGTGTGTGTGTGTGTGTGTGTGTGTGTGTGTGTGTGTGTGTGTGTGTGTGTGTGTATGTGTGTGTGTGTGTGTGTGTGTGTGTGTGTTTGTTCGTCTGCAGCCATTGATGTTTTTTGTATAGATATGTATTTAGACATGTTCCCCTACTAGTCACGCGAGGGTAACGGCCGACTAGTGGTTTATTGGTTTTAAATATGTGTGGTCTGCAGATTGATTGGTTTTATGAGTGTGTGTTAACTGTTGGATCAGTATTTTCCTTTGTGTGTACATACTATACCTTGCTTTTTACCCTTAGTCTTAGATATTTTTGTTTACCTATGGCTTTCGTGTCGGTGTGTTTTTTGCTCGTACTCATAAACTAGTTTGCTATGTTTTTGTTGTTATCAAGGTTTTGTTCATTCGTCCTTTTACCCCTTTTATGAATGATGCAGAAATTGTTGTTTTAATTACCTTGTCTTTAAGGCTTTTATTAGCTAACTAGAATGAATACCCGCTTCGCCGGGTAGCCGGCTTCGCCGGGAAGAAGTTCTTAGAGCCGTACGCCGGCTTCGCCGGGTCCGAACAATGGACCCGCCAAGCTTAGGTCCCTCCCAGATTCGTGGAATGGGAACAGCACGAAAATGATTCAGTGGCCATAATGCCATTCCTGACCATATCGAGTCCCATCCTTGTCGACGAATGTAACCGTGTTCATCACCTTTGGAGGCGAACTCCACTCAAACAGGACTGAGCAAGTTAGAGCTTCTCAAAGGAAGGCCAGTACATAACATTACACAAAAGCCGCCAGACCACATCACAAACAGAACTGAACAATGCACAGGTGTTGCTCACTTAGACACACACACACACACACACACACACACACACACACACACACACACACACACACACACACACACACACACACACACACACAAACACAGAGAAGCCGTATCTATAGAGAGATAGATGACAGTGTATTTTTCGCGTGGCTATAAATTGATTCGACCTTTTCACTTTGACAGTGAGGATAATTTACGGGTCCAATTTACGTTCTGGACACTGCGTTGACCTTCTAAAAATAGTAAAAGTAACAGAACGCCGGGAATATCCGAAGACGCTCCTTGTCACACAAAAGTGCACCAAACGAAGGAAGGGAGGTAAACGCTGAAAACTTGGAGAAGATGAGAAGATAAGGAAGAGTTACTTATAATGGTGAAATGAACACAAAAACTAAAATCATTTCAGCGCTGCGCGCTGAGAGCACGTGTTGAAATATCTCATCGATGATATTGTGTCCGGGGTGTAGCTGAATACGGTGTCCAAATTTGAAAAAGAACCACCGAGAACTTTGGCGTTGTGATGTGGTGTAGCGGCTATGGTGTGTCGGTATGGGGGCCCGGGTAAGCTGAGGTGGAACCAAAATAGCTGAGGTGGAACCAAAATCGGTTCCGCGCTGCGCGCTGAGAGCACGTGTTGAAATATCTCATCGACCAGGTTGTGTCCAGGGTGTACCTGAATATGATCACCAAATTTGAAACAGATCCATCGAGAACCTTGGCCGCGCATCGCGCACAGACAGACAGACACACAGACAGACAGACACTAGTCGTATATATATATAGATGACAATAAAGTGTCAAAGCGTCAAGCGTCTCTCTCTCTCTCTCTCTCTCTCTGTCTCTCTCCCGCTCTCTCTCTCTGTCTCTGTCTCTCTCCCTCTCTCCCTCTCTCTCTCTCTCTCTCTCTCTTTCTCTCTGTGTCTCTCTCTCTCTCTCTCTCTGTCTATGTCTCTCTCTCTATCTTTCTCCCTCATCTCTCTCTCTCTCTCTCTCTCTCTCTCTCTCTCTCTCTCTCTCTCCCCCCCTCATGGAACAAAGAGATTGAGACTTTTTTGATTGCTTGTCTTTGTTTTATTATTCATCATAATTACAATTATATTTTGTGTGTGGATATTTTTTTTAAAGTGGCCATGTTTCTGAAGAGTAAAAAGAAGTAATGAATGTAACTCAGATCAAAACAATCACAAGAAAGCAGAAACACACACACACACACACACACACACACACACACACACACACACACACACATACACACACACACACACACACATCCCCCAAAAACATAGATAATGCTCTTTGGTTACAAACTTTATATAGCAGGCACAACGTTCTTTTGTTGAAAATCTAAAAACATACGTTAAAGTAGGAAACATAAACAATCTCACTTAAACCCCATTATAAATTTGTATTAATTTGAAGCAAGCGTTATTCATCTTGCCCAAACACAGCCATATCTGTTAGCGACAAACAGTATAAAATCTCTATCATGCTGAGCCGTTCGTGTTTCAAACGCGAAGAAGATTAAAATCCAAGATTAAATTGAGAAAGATAATCCATGTAGGATATCTGGTGAATAAGCTGTTTGTCGTACAAACGAGAAACACATTAAAGGTTGATATAAAACTCAAAAACAGTAAGAGCAGATATAGTCAAAAAACAGTACTGTTGCAGAGATACATCGACTTGAGGAGAGAGAGAGAGGGAGAGAGAGAGAAGGATGGAGAGAGAAAGAGAAAGAGAGAGAGAGAGAGAGATAGATAGATAGATAGAGAGAGAGATAGAGAGAGACAATGACAATGACAATGACAATGACAATGACAAATTCTTTATTTACGAGGGTAGTGGCATAAGCAAACAGGTGCTTTTTTACATCCAGCCCTCGCCCATGGGAGGGTTTAATCTAATGATAATACGTTTAAAAAATGTTGGAATATCAATTAAAGAAGTAATAAAAACAAACAATGAACAAGCAAACGATTAACAGACTAAAAAAACAAACAAAAATATACATACAAGCGAACATGACATATTATTGTCAAAGGCACAATGAAAACTGTATCAATCAAGCAAAAAACGTGTGCAACTTCGAGGAAAGAAAAATTCTGTGAACTGAGGAATCAATGGAACAACTACGTTGCAAATAATAACAATGTAGCATTGTTACATACGTCATGTTATGAAATTAATTAAGTACATGTATCTACTGAAACGTGTAAAAGGTAAAAATAAGGCATCAACAATATAAACATGTTCAGGCTAAGTGAGAACAGATGTGCCATGTATAAGGAATGAGAAATATCTGTCTTTAAAAGTCTTGGCATTGACGGAATGTCTCATACCGCTTGGAAGTGAATTCCAAAGATTAGTCCCCGAAAAGAGTAGGCTGGACTTAAAAAGATCTATACGAGGCCGAGGAGCATACATTTTTGAAGGGTCTCTTAAATTGTGGGAAGTGAATTGAGAAGAAAGAGGTGCAGGCGCTCTTCCAATTACGAGTTTATGCATCAAAACGCCTTTATTGTACATGAGTCTTGATTTAGGAGGAAGGATGTTTAGAAGTTTATAGTCTTCGTTGGAAACCGAAACTTGTAATAAAATAACTTTTTAGAGAGAGAGAGAGAGAGAGAGAGAGAGAGAGAGAGAGAGAGAGAGAGAGAGAGAGAGAGAGAGAGAGAGAGAGAGAGAGAGAGAGAGAGAGAGAGAGAGAGAGAGAGAGAGAGAGAGAGTTTGTGCCGTGGAACGATAGAGCATGATTGAAAGCCTATAATGTATGTTAGCACTGTAAACTTGTTTGTCGTTGCACCTATCCATATTGTTAATTCACGCGCTGGATATGTCTTTAGGTTTAAGAGAAAGAGAGGGAGACACCGACACTGACACAGAGAAGAGAGTGAGAGAGAGTGAGAGCGTGCGTGCGTTCGTGTGAGTATATGAGTCAATGTCAAAAGGTGCTGTCTGACAGCTTCGAAAATCAAAGTACATCCAAAGTAAAATGACTGGTGTTTTGAGTTGCTTAACACATTCAGTATATAGTTTCTAAAGGAGAAAAGGGAAAATCTTTCACAACGGCTGTGTTATTTGGCCGTTAAGTTGAGGCTTGACGAGTGTCTCTTGTGGCATGTAAGGACATAAACCTGATTTTTTCCATTTTTTTTCTAGAACTTTCATTTCTACTGAGCTCGCATATGAGTATTGGGGTGTAGATTAAATATAATCAAGGTAAAAGCGCATAAAAGAAAGAAATTAAAAATGTTGTGGAAAAAAAATGAAATTTGATAAAAAAAAAGTGTCTAGTGTGACATTGTGACGACAAAGCTTAAATTAGCCAGAAATGGTACCAAACTTCAAAATATAGTGGTTATTTTCATTGTTTTTCCTTTTCACCGACAGTTTTTGTTCAAAACTGGTTCTTTTGTGTATCTAGTTGAACAACAACATTTTTTGGAAGCTTTTTTAAAGTTTGAGTTTTTGTGACGCAAAGAGTCACGCTAGACACGCAATTTTCAAACTTTAATAATTTCTTTAAAAAGCGGACAAATGGGACGAAAAACACACAGAACTATGTATTGGGGTTCATGCAATCATTTGGTTTAAATCCAACTGCCCAGAAAAAAGCTTATTAGCATTTTTCTAAAACTATCGAGAGTACTCAAACACCTTGTCAAAATACGTCCCTAAAAAGCACTAATTTGCGTAATGAATGAGGAGCAGAATTTTAACTGTTTATAGTTAGTCTTTGGTTTTTCTCTGCGATCATCTTTATTCATTAATCTCTCAGAAAAACCAAAAGTTCCATCTGAGTGTACATTCAGTAAATAGTTACAGAACTTATAAAATACCTAGCGTACCCACAGCACCTTTTGACATTGTAACATATATGTTAGAGAGAAAGAGATAAAACCGGGTGATTGTCCATAAAATTAAATAAAAACACACGGCATGTATTACTGACACCCCTCTCCCCACACCCCGTTGAAATGAACCTTGTGTGTTTAATCAATAAAATGTCTTACGTCTTACGTCTCTCTCTCTCTCTCTCTCTCTCTCTCTCTCTCTCTCTCTCTCTCTCTCTCTCTCTCTCTCTCTCTCTCTCTCTCTCTCTCTCTCTCTCTCTCTCTCTCTCTCTCTCTCTCTCTCTCTCTCCACCCCTATGTCCACACTCTTTTTCCATCTTGTGTAAATTCGTAGTGTTATTTCCACTGTTTCATTTTTTCTTGAGAACACTCTTCCAAATATTTTGGTAAAACCAAGTAGTGTAAGTCCACTTGCTATACGTGTTGCTTATCTTTTTTATATATACTTTTTTGTTTTATAGAAGGCTTTGCTTTTTAGACCATTCAGAACACAACGGGCAATGTGTATCAGTGATATCATTGTCCACCATTTATCCTTATCTCTCTCTCTTCACCCCCCCCCCCCCCCCCCATTCTTCAACAGAAATAACACAACCTCTGGTCGGCTACTTTGTACGTGTGTGTTAGTGTGTCCGAGAGAGATAGACAAGAAATATCAAGCTTCTTCACTATCTTGGTAGTATTATGACATTTATTAAAATAAATAGTAACAAGAAGGCCCCTACGCGGTTCATACTTATTACTAGAAACTTAATTCTGATGAAAACAGTAACTGTAATATCATTTGAAGTCACATGATAAAAATCACAAATGGTTTAGAAGAGCCGACCGCAAAGTGCAGAGCTAAAATGTGTGTAAAAATGTGTGTGAAAATCAAGTCCGTTTGTGCACAGGGACGCTGGGCAGCAGTCAAATGAGGTCGCTCAATCTGCTCAAATCGAGTCAAATCGTCCCCATTTAACGGTAGCGTCCCCATTTGACAGATGTATAGTGACAATCGTCCCCATTTGTCGGTAAAACCACACACACACACACACACACACACACACACGCACACACACACACACACACACACACACACACACACTTACTAAATCTTACTAGCAGAATAAGGAAGATTCCTAGTTAGCATTAACATAATAAGTAATATCATTACGTACTGGTTATTGGTCGACAGTAAAATCGTTGTCTACTGTTGGTATCGCTGTCTGATTGGCTCTTTCACGAGACCTGCACCTACTCAGCGCCACCCGCTTGTTTCGCGGCACTTCAGTTTCCAACTCGACGAATGCTATTCGTACTTGCACGTGTTTTCATTGGATATGTGGATATCGTGTCAGTCCACCCCTCGTCTTAGCGAATTAGGATAAGGCACGTGATATAATGCACCGCCCAAGTTACTGCCACCTAATTGTCGCGGCACTTCAGTCTGTATGACGACGAGTTCGGTACTTTTTATTGGACCTGTGCAACTTGCATCAAGACCAATCCCAGTAGCGAATTCGTAGAAGGCACATGTGATGCGATGCGCCGTCTACGTTGCTGTCATTGACAGCGATTCGGTGATAACCATCTAACCAAACGTGCACCTGTGATATGATAGCATAGCCCATTGCGCTGCGCAGGCCTGGCGTGAGGTCAGTTGTTAATTTATTCTTATTCCCCCCTCTGCTTCTTTACCTCTGTAAACTTGTAGGGGTAGTTATTTTTCGATAATGACCTAGCAACCAAACAAATAACGACCCAGCAACAGCCTGAATCCTCGATAGTGCAATGGGTTGAGAGGTTGTTCTGTTTCGGTACTACTTTTTGCGACTGAAAAGTTCCGAACGCTCTAATGTACGAAGTATACATCTCTGGAGCAAACAATACAAACATACCGCATTTAAATTAACAACTACAGGCCTGAACACATGAATCTCCATATAAAATCCATGAGTTCGGTTGTTTTCTGAATCTCATCTCCCGTGCTCAAGCCGTTCATCACAAGCAATTTCCCAAGGCAAGTAACTCATACTTTGTCTAGCGACAAGAGTAGTTCCCCTTCTTTTCACTCAGTTCCTTCGACAACAGACTGCAATCCGACGGTCAGTTTTCAACAATATTTCATTTAATAAACAGATCACACGCAACCAAATGCACACATCTCATCAATTTAAACAACATAAAGGGGTTTCATACACTATTTTCCCCAGAAAACTGAACTTTATACAGTTTTTAACGTTGGAACACGGGTGCAAAGGTTCGTCTGCTAGTCCCATTTGACGAAAAAACATTATTCTGAGCGATACCAAAACATATACAGAACACACAATATCTGCCTTTGCCGCCACAGCAGAATAACAGCATATCTGTGTACTTGATTTTAGCCCAAAATAGGAAAACTGACAAGAAGTGTTAACAGAATGGAATGATTTGCACGGAACTATACAACCGCGCATTAATCGATCGCCTGCGCAGGTTGACTGGTTGAGAGAATAGGATTCGATCAAACTTTCGCAAAAAAACTCCTCTTTTCTTTGAATAACTGAAGAAAGGAGGAATAAAGAGGTTACACGCCTCGTCTCAGTGATTATCAAAAATAATGGTCTCAGTTCGCGGTCATGAAAAAGCTCGCTAAAGCTCGCATTTTTCATGATCCGCTAACTTCGACCATTATTTTTGATAATCACTGAGACTCGGCGTGTAACCTCTACATATCGCTCCTCTCCGGCTGGAAGGAAAGACACTGGTCGGCGGCACTTGTTGCTTGCAACTATTCTCTGTCCCGAGTCACTGCTGCCTGTGTGACGTTTTCATCTTTCGCCGTGTTGATATTTCGCTTCTCGGCCTCGTTGATCTAGTATAAACTCTAAATGCCCCCCGCGGGTTAGGGGGAGTCCCATATTGGTTGGGACGAGAAATAATTTACCCGATGCTCCCCAGCATGTCGTAAGAGGCGACTAACGGATTCTGTTTCTCCTTTTACCCTTGTTAAGTGTTTCTTGTATAGAATATAGTCAATGTTTGTAAAGATTTTAGTCAAGCAGTATGTAAGAAATGTTAAGTCCTTTGAACTGGAAACTTGCATTCTCCCAGTAAGGTAATATATTGTACTTCGTTGCAAGCCCCTGGAGCAAAGTTTTGATTAGTGCTTTTGTGAACAAGAAACAATTGACAAGTGGCTCTATCCCATCTTCCTTCCCTCCGTCGCGATATAACCCTTAGTGGTTGAAAACGACGTTAAACACCAAATAAAGAAAATAAACTCTAAACTGAACAAAAAACACCCTTCGATAGTACTGATGAGCGACCTTGTGTACCTTACATTCATGGGGTCAAATTTGTGCAGCCAATTTGTTTTGCTTAACTTACAAATGTGATTCATCCTAAAATGTTTTCCTTCTTACTCAAGGGACGTAACCACTCAGTACACGTTTTCGAAAAAATCGATTTTAGGGGTGAAATCTATTAAACTTTACCACCAATTTTCTTCACATGCAAGAAACTGACATGCTTTTCGTCCATAAATAATTTCACTTCTTAATTTTACCAGGAAACAACATTTCAGTCTTGAGTATATGTCGAGGGGAAAATATGGACACAGGCGAAAGATGAAATCGTGACACCTGTATGCGAACACCACTGACCTTTGTTTTAGACACCCGGTGTATTATCAATCAATCAATATGAGGCTTATATATTCGGGGGCCCGGGTAGCTCAGGTGGTAGAGCACTGGACTTGTGATCGAGAGGTCGCTGGTTCGAATCCGGGCCGGGACGGACACGGGTCAACTTTATGTGCAGACCCAGAGACGGTATCCATCTCCCACCCCCGTGTCACCACAATGGCACGTTAAAGATCTTGGTCATTCTACCATAAGTGCAGATGGCTGATACCACCTAAACACGCACACATCAAAAGCCGTGAGGGCGTAAAAACTCGAATCGTATAAACCAATTCATGTCCAATATAGGCAATTAAGACCTGACGGACAATAAGCCCCTTAAAATTTACTCCTTTTTTTTTTTGGCTTATATCGCGCGTATTCCGTGGGTACAGTTCTGAGCGCAGGGATTTTTTTTTTATTTTATTTTATGCAATTTATATCGCGCACATATTCAATGCCGTGTGAGATGGAATTTTGTTTTTACACAATACATCACGCATTCACATCGGCCAGCAGATCGCAGCCATTTCGGCGCATATCCTACTTTTCACGGCCTATTATTCCAAGTCACACGGGTATTTTGGTGGACATTTTTATCTATGCCCATACAATTTTGCCAGGAAAGACCCTTTTGTCAATCGTGGGATCTTTAACGTGCACACCCCAATGTAGTGTACACGAAGGGACCTCGATTTTTCGTCTCATCCGAAAGACTAGCACTTGAACCTACCACCAAGGTTAGGAAAGGGGGGAGAAAATTGCTAACGCCCTGACCCAGGGTCGAACTCGCAACCTCTCGCTTCTGAGCGCAAGTGCGTTACCACTCGGCCACCCAGTCCTTATCCTCGACCCTTACCTGTAATAGTGCCTCTCAAAATGCTTTCATGGCATAAGTTTGACTTAAAAAATTAGGGGGTGTACTTCGGAACTGAACTCTCACACTTTTTGCAAATGAGCTATCTCATTATAAGTACTTTCAATTACTTGATAGTTCTCTCAGAAATATTTACTCTGCTGCCTGCGGTTAAACTCGTATTGCCGTTTTTTGCAACAAAGTGTTTTTTCTGAAGTGCATTTTTCTAAATAATACGGCTACTTTGCCTTACAATTGCGTATAGCTGCTGCCACTTTTGGGTACCTAGAAAGGTTGTTTCAGAGACTATATATGCATGTGTCTGTCCAATGAAATCAAATTTGCCCGGGAGTACCGACTGTGCATTAAACTCCTTAACTAAGTAATGGAAGGCCGCTGGTTCTGAGCGACGCTTAGTTCTCGAGTTAGGTGTGACCACATGACGTCATTAAAATTTTCGTCTTCGAAGATCTTTCGTATTTCAATCAGTGTCATTTCCCTGTTCTGTGTTCTTCGGTCATTTAGACTGTTGACAAGTTGAGAAAACCAATGACATTTTATTTTTGCGAAGTAACATATGAAAAGAAAAGTAAGCGTGCAGAGGTAGGTTTGGGTCCTGCAAGACTTTATGACCAACGATTTCTCCCTTGGAAGAAAATGAAGATGTCTGCTTTATGTCTGCTTTGAAGGTAGGGAGATTTTACAGCGCACACGGTAAATTGCAAGTCGTATTATTGGACAATAATGTTGTTATTCCTCTTTCTTCGAAGTACCGTAGATTTGTTCTTGGTCATATTTTCGAGCTGTGCATTGTTATATTATGGAGAAAAAACACACGTTTGAACGCAAATTCGCAAAGAAATGTTGATCATTTGCTCCGGAACTGCAACGTCGATTTGCCAAAACAAAACATTCTGGCTCAATCTGCGGAAACAGGCTGGTAGTGTCATATTTTTTTAATGGGTTTGGAAGAACTGCTCATAATTTACATAGCGCTCCGGCCCTGTTCTTTTTTTCGTCACACCCAAAACCGTTATTTGTTTTGGGCGACGCAGCATTACAGCTTTTTTGGTTCGATTTGGTTCCTCGTCTAATATCCCAAGAACGCATAATAAGATCGACTTGAGAAATGTTTATGTCCATAGTACATGATAAAGACGGAATATTTGTGCTCAGACTGGATGGAAGTTCACCACAAATTGGGAACATAGGCCTACTAACCAATAATACAGTGATTGGTGAGATCTTTGATTTTTGATTCAACGCCACCCAGTGCCGCTTTCTTGAGGTAGAATTTCCGAGACTACTGCTGTTATGTTCGCGCAATTAGACGACGTCACTATGTTTTTACGTTAATGACGTCATCCCCTCATTTCGACCTTTCTTTCTCGCGCGTGTGAGTGTGTGTGTGTGTGTGTGTGTGTGTGTGTGTGTGTGTGTGTGTATGTGTATGTGTGTGTGTGTGTGTATGTGTGTGTGTGTGTGTGTGTGTGTGTGTGTGTGTGTGTGAGTGTGTGTGAGTGTGTGTGTGTGTGTGCGTGTGCGTGTATGTGAGTGTGTGTGTTGTGGTTTTCTTCCCTTCTAAATGTGGGTGACATTTTGTGTTAAAATGACTGACTGGTTTTGCATAATGTGTAAGTATTTGACTGTCTGCCGGACACGACAATAGAATGGACAAAGAATATAAAAGGGAAAGAGAGAGAGGAAAGGGGGAGAGAGAGAGAGAGTAAGCGAGAGAGAAAGAGAGAGAGAGAGAGAGAGAGAGAGGGAGATGAGAGAGAAAGAGAGAGAGAGAGAGAGAGAGAGAGAGAGAGAGACGGAGATGAGAGAGAAAGAGAGAGAGAGAGTTCATAAGTATACATCACAATTGCATATACCAATAACACTCGCTATAAATTCTTAAATAAATTTAGACTTAAATTATCTATAATGAATGGGGCATACTGCACTCAAAAACAGCACATACTAACGTCAATACAACTAATCACAATGTCCAGAACAGAATTGTATCTAATTGGTCAAACGAATCACAATCTTACAGCCAATGGCTGATCCAAATCGTATCCTTTAACCACAGGTACCACTGTATAAACAATTATGCCGCCGTTTCAAATACTCTGGAACACATGCAATATGATGGAGTCCGTACATAACTGTTTCTATAAAAATTTTCTTGTGTGTATTGTTGAGAGCACAGGCACTCGTCACGAGGTGGGCGGGGCCTACGTCTTGGATGTCACTTGTGATGGACGGTCGTCTTTTCTTGTAGTGGCACAGGCCCCGCCCACTTTGATCCCGACCCGCTCGTGACGAGTGCCTGTCGTTTAGAGAGTTTGACTGTGCTTGTAAGGAGTCTGATAGCAGCCTTAAAACTCTCCACTTCCCTCCCCATTTTTGTGTGTAGTCTCAAGAGCGACGTTTTCATTGGTTATTTAGCAGTGACGTCGGGGATAGTCATGAAAGGTAAGCTGTTACTATTCGTTGACTTCGTTGGTTTTTGAAGTTCGGGAGGCCGCCGTTTTTGAATGGTCGGGGTGTGTGCTCGTGGCCGCGTGGATTGGTCGCAGTGCCGGCGAGTGGAAATCGCCCACGCAACCGCCTGGCGCGCGCGCGCGATATAACTGCCTGACGCGCTAATTAAGCCAAAACAATGATATGACATCTTCCGATCGTATGGTGAGTATTTGTTAATCAATATATCTCGAAGTTCATAATTAATTTTTCCCCCCTGGTGTTTTAACTTATGTGTGTGTGAATGAATAAGTGTTGTGTTGTCTATATGTTTTTTGTAGACAGGCCAGCAGTTAAGCATAGTGTAAATATACTGTTCAAAAAAAGAAACGCATAGCTTGTAATATTTGGTTAATTTAGTTATATGGCTACAAGAATATCCACCAAACTGCAGAAAATGTGTATCTGGTCGTCGACCTTTCGTCCATTGCCACAAGTGAGCTCTGCACGTGACGCATGCGTTATCAGTGGCTACAATGTCAAAATTGCTCATTTGGCATGACCACTCGTCATGCTTCAGTGTAATCTCGTGAAACTCGGGGAATATTGAGCTCTCACCATGTCTTCCAAAACCCATAAAAGCGGATTGTTCGCCACAAAGAAATCAGACGACAATTCAGCGACGAAAGATGGCCCGATTGAGCAGAGAAGACCGCCAAATTGCATTGGGTCGTTTACAAGCAGGCCAAAGTGAAAGTGCAATCGCCAGGCACTTCCACGTGTCCCAGAGTACCATCAGTAGACTCTGGGTCAGGTTTCAAGCCACTGGCTCCGTTGCTGACTTGCCACGAGCGGGAAGACCAAGGGCGACAACTGCTGCTCACGACCGCTTCATACGGCTCCTCCACCTCCGGAATCGTTTCCTGTCGGCCTCATCTTCTGTCCAGGCTCTCCCCGGGCCACACCGATTATCGGACCAAACCGTGCGGAACCGCCTGCATGAAGCTGGTTTGAGAGCTCGCAGACCTCACAGAGGAGCTGTCCTCACCCGCCGCCATCGCCAGAACCGAGTGCAGTGGGGCAACCAGCACCTTCGCTGGACCGTCCGGAATCACTGGAGACACGTGTGGTTCAGCGACGAGTCCTACGTCCTGCTCCAGCGACATGATGGTCGGAGGAGGGTCTACCGGAGAGTAAACGAACGTTACGCGCCCAACTGTGTGGATGAGGCACCCGTTCATGGTGGTGGAGGCGTCATGGTGTGGGGGGCGATCAATACCGCTGGAAGGAGCACCCTGGTGCACGTCCAAGGGCGCATAACTGCCCAGCGATACGTGGAGGAAATTCTGCGCCCACACGCCCTTCCTCTTCTGGCTGACCAGGATGCCATATTCCAGCAGGACAACGCTCGCCCGCACACAGCACGACTCACCACCCAGTTCCTCACCGACAACCATGTCGCCAGACATGAACCCGATAGAACACCTCTGGGATGAATTGGACAGGCCGTGTGCGCAGGCGAGAAGAAGCGCCGGCAAATCACCGCGATCTATTGCAGGCACTTCAGGAGGAGTGGGACACCATCCCACAGCAAGATATCCGGCATCTGATCCAGTCCATGCCCAGAAGGTGCCGGGCAGTTGTTGCTGCTCAAGGCAGTCACACCCCCTACTGACTTGACAGCCTCGGCACCCAATCGTATTGATTGACTGATTGATTTGAAGATGCAAATGAACTGTGTGTGCATTCAACTGTGTCCATACCAAATTTCAAACAAATAATCTAAATATTGGATTTTCTGTTAATTTTTTCGAAAAATAAAACAAATTTGGCAAGTAGCAACTATGCGTTTCTTTTTTTGAACAGTATAATTTTAAGAGAAATCAATGTTTCTCGATATTTGAGTGCTGTTTTCCAGCACGAACATCTGTTTTAACCTCTTTTAAACTTCGTTCTGATGAAATAAATATATAGTCGATTTTATCGTCCCATTCCCCCATAATACGTATGTGAACCCCACTGATACGTATAGGTTACAACACGAGTGGTTTTTTATATGGCTTGTATTTCAGTCAAGACCCAGCGGATGAATATCATCGGGAGACACGAGCCTTTGGCGAGTGGCTCTCGATTGATATTCCCGCTGGGTCTTGACTGAAATACAAGCCATATAAAAAACCACGAGTGTTGTAATCTGTATATCCCATTCTACCATCAAACACAAAGTGTAGACTACTAGCGGCACTGTTGCGATCTGTGGAGACTGAAACAGTGTTTTCAGCGAGACTTGGCCTTTTTGCAACCTTAAACTAAGTGACCGTCGCTGAAAAAATAAAACGAATGAGTGCATCTATAAGTACGCGGTAACACTACTTTCAGACCGTTTAAAAGCTTTAAGTAAAGGTTCATAAGTTGCAAGAAAGTAATGAAGTCGTATAGAAATCCATTTAGTTGAAGCGCACAATTCTTTTGCGTTTCAGGTCGGCGGAACGGGGAAACCGGTTTGGCCCCCATTTGGCTTACTCGACTCGATTCAGAATCGATTCCACGTTGTTTTTTTCGAACGCATTATTATACAATTAGTCTTATTGACAGAGAAGCAAATTTTAGGGAACACATATGTAGATTTAACCATTTGCTTCCTATTTGAAATGTATCTACATGTTTTGCGAGTGTGTTTGCATGAACCTAAACTGGTATGGGTGCGAGGAAAACAGGACCCAAGTCTGTCACCGCCGCTTGATTGCATTTTGAAAGAATATGACTGGATTACGGAAAAATACACACATGTTAAGTTCTTAGATACCTTCATCGCCAATGTGGACTTACTGCAGAGCCAAGCAAAAGAGTAGACTTGCTCGCAAAACACGTGAAACAGCTGATGATAGCGAAGCCCAACCGTGCCAGGTAAGGACGGTCTGACAGATTCTCAAAAGTCGTCTGCTAACGAAGCAAGGGGAGGGTACTCGTGTTTTTGTTTTGGTTCGCTAGCATCTGGTTATCTTGTAAGTTGAATGTTCGTTTTTTCCCACCTGCATTGCTTTCATAATGAAAGAAACGTTTGCTTATTGCATCTCATACATCAGATCAGTTCTGAGATTCATTTTTGCGTGCAACTGATATGGTTTTCTGAGCCGTGCAATACGATTTTGGAACTTCATACAAATGTGTCACATTGTTCGGCGCGAGGTCAAAGGTCGGGAGCAAAGTAGTTCTTCGCCCAAATCGGAATCTGCACTATCATATATTTTTTTGAGTCCATGATGTATTTATTGAGCTATAAAAATACAACATATATACCCATACTGAAGTAACAGAGACAAAGAAGGGAGGTCATGGGATATTAAGGTGATACATGGCACTTAATTTTATTAAGTCTTAACGGTAACTTTTAAGCTTCTTTAAAACACGCGGGGACACGCGGGGACACGCGGGGACACGCGGGGACGGTGAAATAGCACGCGGGGACGTTATTTTATAACATTCTGAAAAAAATAAAAATAAAAAATAATACATAAATAAGTTAATATATATTTTTTGTTAATGAATACATAAAGGATAGTCAGAATGTTATTATATAACGTCCCGGCGTGCTAATTCACCGTCCCCGTGTATCCGCGTGTGTCCCCGTGTGTCCCCGCGTGTTTTAGACACCCCCAGTGTCTAAAACACGCGGGGACACGCGGGGACAGTTTACCTGCACGCGGGGACACGCGGGGACGGTGAAATAGCACGGGGGGACGTTATTTTATAACATTCTAAAAAGAACAAGTCGCGTTAGGCGAAAATACAACATTTAGTCAAGTAGCTGTCGAACTCACAGAATGAAACTGAACGCAATGCAACGCAGCAAGACCGTATACTCGTAGCATCGTCAGTCCACCGCTCACGGCATAGGCAGTGAAATTGACAAGAAGAGCGGGGTAGCATTTGCGCTGAGAAGGATAGCACGCTTTTCTGTACCTCTCTTTGTTTTAACTTCCTGAGCGTGTTTTTAATCCAAACATATCATATCTATATGTTTTTGGAATCAGGAACCGACAAGGAATAAGATGAAAGTGTTTTTAATTTGATTTGGAAAACTTAATTTTGATAATAATTTTTATATATTTAATTTTCAGAGCTTGTTTTTAATCCAAATATAACATATTTATATGTTTTTGGAATCAGAAAATGATGGAGAATTAGATAAACGTAAATTTGGATCGTTTGATAAAAACATTTTTTTTTTTACAATTTTCAGATTTTTAATGACCAAAGTCATTAATTAATTTGTAGGCCACCACGCTGAATTGCAAAACCGAAGTCCGGGCTTTGTCGAACATTACTTGACCAAAATTTCAACCAATTTGATTGAAAAATGAGGGCGTGACAGTGCCGCCTCAACTTTCACGAAAAGCCGGATATGACGTCATCAAAGACATTTATCCAAAAAATGAAAAAAACGTATGGGGATATCATACCCAGGAACTCTCATGTCAAATGTCATAAAGATCGGTCCAGTAGTTTAGTCTGAATCGCTCTACACACACACACACACACACACACACACACACAGACACACAGACACACGCACATACACCACGACCGTCGTCTCGATTCCCCCCTCTACGTTAAAACATTTAGTCAAAACTTGTAAGGATAGTCAGAATGTTATTATATAACGTTCCGGCGTGCTAATTCACCGTCTCCGTGTGTCCCCGTGTGTCCCCGTGTGTCCCCGCGTGTCCCCGCGTGTTTTAGACACGTGTCTAAAACACGCGGAGACACGCGGGGACACGCGGGGACAGTTTAACTGCACGCGGGGACACGCGAGGACGGTGAAATAGCACGGAGGGACGTTATTTTATTACATTCTGAAGAAAAGAAAAACAATTTTTTTTTAATAAATAAATAAGTTAATAATTTTTTTTTTTTTTTAGAAATACATAAAGGACTAGAATGAATACCCGCTTCGCCGGGTAGCCGGCTTCGCCGGGAAGAAGTACTTAGAGCCGTACGCCGGCTTCGCCGGGTCCGAACAATGGACCCGCCAAGCTTAGGTCCCTCCCAGATTCGTGGAATGAGAACAGCACGAAAATGATTCAGTGGCCATAATGCCATTCCTGACCATATCGAGTCCCATCCTTGTCGACGAATGTAACCGTGTTAATCACCTTTGGAGGCGAACTCCACTCAAACAGGACTGAGCAAGTTATGGCTTCTCAAAGGAAGGCCAGTACATAAAATTACACAAAAGCCGCCAGACCACATCACAAACAGAACTGAAGAATGCACAGGTGTTTCTCATATAGAGACACGCGCACACACACACACACACACACACACACAAACACAGAGAAGCCGTATCTATAGAGAGATAGATGACAGTGTATTTTTCGCGTGGCTATAAATTGATTCGACCTTTGCACTTTTACAGTGAGGATAATTTACGGGTCCAATTTACGTTCTGTACACTGCGTTGACCTTCTAAAAATAGTAAGAGTAACAGAACGCCGGGAATATCCGAAGACGCTGCACTCACTATGAGTGCACCATACGAAGGAAGGGAGGTAAACGCTGAAAACCTGGAGAATATGAGAAGATAAGGAAGAGTTACTTATAATGGTGAAATAAACACAAAAACAAAAATCGATTCAGCGCTGCGCGCTGAGAGCACGTGTTGAAATATCTCATCGATGATATTGTGTCCGGGGTGTAGCTGAATACGGTGTTCAAATTTGAAAAAGATCCACCGAGAACTTTGGCTTTGGTGTGTCGGTATGGGGGCCCGGGTAGCTGAGGTGGAACCAAAATAGCTGAGGTGGAACCAAAATCGGTTCCGCGCTGCGCGCTGAGAGCACGTGTTGAAATATCGACCAGGTTGTGTCGTGTCCCGGGTCTACCTGAATATGCCCACCAAATTTGAAGCAGATCCATCGAGAACTTTGGCCGTGCATGGCGAATACACAAATACACAAACACACAAATACACAGACACACACACAGACACAAGTCGTATATATATATAGATAGTCAGAATGTTATTATATAACGTCCCGGCGTGCTAATTCACCGTCCCCGTGTGTCCCCGTGTGTCCCCGCGTGTCCCCGCGTGTCCCCGCGTGTCTCCGCGTGTTTTAGACACACCGGATCTCTAAAGGGGTACCGTATCTATAAATACTTATGTACATTTTTGCAATCAAGATCAGCAAATTGACATAGTTTGCTTCAGCGGATGAAATAGAATTCCTTTTAACTAGGCCAAATAGGGCATCCCGCACATCAACATTAATTCTTTTCGAACAAGCGGTGAAGAAGGCTTCTTCAACAAGATTCCACACTTTGCTTATATTTCTACAATAATAAAAGAAATGTTCGATATAATCTGTCTCTTCTGTACAATGTGTACTACTAATACACTCTGCAATGCCCATTTTATACAATATAATGTTCGTTGGATAAATGTTATGAGTTATTTTCCAGTGTAGCAGTCTCAATCTTACTTCTTTTGATGCGTTGCTTGCTATCTGCCAAATGTCCTTGTTTATTTCAATTCCCATCTTTCTTTTCCAGAAACTGACTGCAATAGTCTCAGTTTGATAAGCGTCTACCATTAATTTACAAAACTGCCTGGGTTTAAAGGTACTTACTTTTTGATAATCCATTACCTTCATAGCTTGTATTCCATTATCATTCATCTTCAAAAAAAGGGATGCTATTGCTGTGCGAATTGCCCCATATTCAAATAGTCTTGTTGGTTTATGCCCAACTCTTTCACAAATCCTGTGAATCGGTAAAAACATATTATTCTCGTATAAATCCTTCACATAGCATATATCAGAATAACAGAATAACAACTGTGTGAATGGTGCTATACTGAATGAAAGAGTGTGACATGAAGTTCTTGTACATCATTGTAAAGAGTGTGAATGACGTTTTAGTTTAGATGTCAAGCGCTTAGAGCAAGCCTTTTTAACGAAAGTTTTTGATTTAGCGCTATATAAATGTTCTTATTATTATTATCCAAGCGGAGCGCGGGCGAAGCCCGCGCGTAGCGAGGTAGTTTTTTTTTTCATCTCCCAGCACTGAAAATTTTTTTGCCAAGTGGTGTCTGTCTGTGAACATTGTTCTAGAATTCATCTTTTAGCACAATATTAGCGACACTGTTTGGACAATTCTATTAAAATTAGGCGTACAAACTGATTTTGTTTCGGGGAATCCTCTCAGAGGATCAGAATTTTCATATAATATCATCGGAAGCTGTTACAACGGGAAAATGTGAAACTTTTGTCACTTTTTAACATGGAATTTCATCTTTGAGCGTTTCAAGCGGACTTTAATAAAATAGTTATTTGCGAATTAAGCAGCGGAAGACACTCACCGGTTCAACATGTGTATGGTCATTAAACCTCAAAACATTTCAGTAAGTGGTTTAGACAAACACCTCCGACATGTGAGGGTGACTGGTTTGTAGCTAAAGAGTTTTTTTTTCTAAAGTGTGTTCTAAATACAAATGACGTACTGGTAATGATGTAATGAGTTGTTCTAATCTTGTTCTTGGAACTCTTGCTGTTCCAAGCTTGTTCTTAGCAAGTCTTGGTGACGAGAACAAAGACTATCAATGAAATCTTTAGAAATAACCTCTGACAACGACGACGATGACGACGACGACGACGATAACAACAACAACAACAAATGACATCGACGACGACGACAACAACAACAACAACAACAACAACAACAACAACAACAACAAAAACAACAACACGAGAACAACAACAATCACGACAACGAACATGACAACAACAACACCAACAACTACGACGACAACTACAACGACTGGGTTATGATGACATCACCAATGATTTAAAGGCCGTTAAAAAATCGTTAAATCCTATTTCTTCACTGATTCTTATGAAATTTTAAAGGTAGGTTTGTTGTCCCCAACTTATTTTCCATACTTTTCCAGAAGAAAAACATAATTTTGGCAGTTAAAAACCGTTAAATTTCAATTCTTCACCGATATTTATGAAATTTTGTGGGTAGGTTCGTTGTCCCCAACTGATTTTCACTCTATACTTTTCCAGAAGAAAGACATAATTTTGGCAGTTAAAAAACGTTAAATTTCAATTCTTCACCTATCTTTATGAAATTTAGTGGGTGGGTCCGTTGTCCCAAACTGAATTTTAAGACATACTTTTCCAGACAAAAAACCTTATTTTTGGCAGTTAAAAACCGTTAAATCTCAATTCTTCATCGATATTTATGAAATTTTGTGGGTAGGTTCGTTGTCCCCAACTGATTTTCACTCCATACTTTTCCAGAAGAAAAACATAAATTTTGGCAGTTAAAAACCGTTACATTTAAATTTTCACCTATCTTTATGAAATTTAGTGGGTGGGTCCGTTGTCCCAAACTGAATTTCAAGACAAACTATTCCAGTCAAAAAAACTTATTTTTGGCAGTTAAAAACCGTTAAGTCTCAATTCTACACCGATATTTATGACATTTTGTGGGTAGGTTTGTTGTCAGATTTGACATGATGGCAGTGTGAGATATCCTGATGTTTCACAATTTATGCTGCATAATTCAGCCCCATAGGCGCTTGAATTTTAGGTGGAGTTGGGTTTTTTTCAGCCCAAACCAGTAACCCCCACATGGTTTTCATGTCCCTTTCTGAGAGACTTCAAGAAGTTTCAATTTGACGTCATGATTAGCCTGCCGCATTAGCAAGTATGAAAACACGTCATCGATGACACATTTTAAGACAGAGAGAGAGAGAGAGAGAGAGAGAGAGAGAGAGAGAGAGAGAGAGAGAGAGAGAGAGAGAGAGAGAGAGAGAGAGAGAGAGAGAGAGAGAGAGAGAGAGAGAGAGAGAGAGAGAGAGAATCATGTACACACAGATGGACGACTTCGCTTGGGGTATGTACTGCCCGGCAGTACACATCTACTTTATTATTATTATTATTATTATTATTATATATTGTGTGTAAAAATGTCTGTTTGTCTGTTTGTCTGTAAAAAATTCCATTTCAAACGGCAGAAATTAATATGTAAGCGCCTAGGGCTATATCTAGATTAGGCGCATAAAAATGATCACAATAATAATAATACTTATTATATCAGATGTAACCCAATCACGTAGAAAGGTTGTCTTGCCACGATAAGCAATTAGAGAGTTATTCCATAGGCATAAATTCTCCAGCTGGGTCATTTTTTGCACGCATGGTAATATCTTTTCATGGTTGTCAAGCCAACATTCTAAAACTCTTTTCCATAACTTGTTTGTAATCAACCCCAACACTTTAAATAAGGCTAGTTTGACGTTTGCTTGAAAGCACGGTAGTATCCTAGTTTGTTGCCATCACTCAGGCATGGCATCCACAAACACACACACACACACACACACACACACATAAACACATGCAGACAGACACACAGATACACAAACTGAAATCTGTATAGCACATTGTACTTTCTACGATATCGGCCTTATTTGGGAGTCCCTATGTGTTTTGCCCTTCAACATTGGTTTAAACAAGGTTTTATTCAGTTAGACATGGTACAGTAGTAAAGCAAGAAATAATAGGAACACGAACTCAAGCGAACGCTAAAATAACGTGCCCTATACACGAATGGTGGATAATACAAATGTGATGTCGGACAGAGAAATTCTAATATATGCTATGTCATTATCTGGGTCAAAAACAGGGTCAAAATAAACCAAACAAAGAGTAAGACAGAACTAAAGCAGGGGAAAGACGGGTGGGAGTGTGTGGGGGTGGGGGGGGGGGGGGGGAGAGAACGACAGAAACATGTAGAGAGATGAACGTAGCAAGCGCTTACAAAAGAGAATAAACATTATAAATTGTAAACTGCAATCCAGTGGCAGATAAACAGTTGTTCGCTAGTGAAATCATTGGAGAAATCATACAAAGTAATGGTTACCAGAAATGCGTACATGAGTATTGCGAGTCAATTAAAGCGATCAGATTCGCAAAAAAGTGTACATTTTCACAAATAAACTCATTGGTGCGAAGAGGAAGGGCTTCGTTGCCATTTAACAAAATATGAACATGTCTGTAATTTACAGGTAGTGCATGTATTGTGGAATACCCGAAAAGCCCGTGCCATCAACCCTCCTGGAGACGTCCCACTCGTCCCTTGTTCCTTTTGTGTCAGAACCTTCTGTGCCAGGATCGGCCTTGTCAGCCATCTACGCACACACAGAAATAGCCAGCCCCAGCAATCCCCGGACGACTAGAGTGGTCCTCGTCGAATCGACGGACGAACAACATGTATTGTGGACAGGCGAGCATCTACAGGGCACTGTATTAGATAATGGTCAGCGGTTTCGTTCAGATAGCCGCACGTGCATTGTGGTTTTTTTCTGTAAGTGGCGTTTGCATGGGTCAGCATTCAAATTACTCATGTTTAGGCGCATTCTGCAGTGGTGAATAGCATCCTTTCTTTTCCCACAATAATAATAGGCAGGTACATTATAATCAGGAGAAACGAAATAATGTTTACATTCGCTAATTGAGTTAGTTGTTTTAATGTTGTCAGGCAAGTTGTTCCAGTGGTAGATGCAGGAATGAAGGATTGACGATATAATTCCGTTCTGCACGCGGGGACTCTTCTTTCTAGCGGTCTTCTTCTATGATAGGGGTTAACCTCTGAAGTTAAAGGTGGCAACAAATGCAGTAAATAATGAGGGCAGTTGCCATGTACCATTTTATAATATGAAATCAATGTATGTCTTCTCTGTCTTTCTCTTAGGTTACAAAATCCGCTTTCATTATACAAATTTTCGTAGCTGGTACCACGAACACCACGAATTATAGTCCGAATAGCTTCCAAATGTAATTGTTCCAGTCCATTAGACACATATTCAGTACAGTTATCTTATAGGATGTCTGCATAGTCAAAATGTGGTGAAACGAAAGAGGTATACATAATCTCCAGGCTTTTGCGATTTAATCTGTATTTGTAATGTGATATACAGTTGATTAATAAAGTTACCTTTTTTACAATGCTTCTTACTTGAAAATCCCACTTACAATTGTTCTGTAAAATGACGCCCTTCAACATTAAACTGAATTATGCAATGATGAGTGTCATTAAAGGCACAGTCAGCTTCCTGTAAACCATCACAGACACTGTCAGGCTTTTACACACAGTAAAAACACCCTTTCATTGAAACACTCACCGCTTGAGAACATCCTAGGTGCGCTCCGTAAAGAGCCAGCAATTTTCAAAGAATGTATTTTTGCGTGGTGTATCTAACCCCTGAGCCATCGTGAACCCGTGTGATTCACTTTCCTTTTTTTCACAATTTAGTCGTCAGTTTGTGATTTCAGTGCGAGTCGCTGTGTCTGCAATAGCACGTTATTGTGTACCTCTGAATCTAAAACGCTATAAACGGCTGCGAGTCACACGAACTTATCGGCAGCGTTTGGATTCAAAGAAGCAAGCACTATGCGGAACATTCGTCTGCTACAGGAAACACGTTTTGTGTGACACGCTTCCAGGCTCCTTTTTTTCAAACTTTCAAAACTTCGAATTGTACTGATCTTGTCTTGATGAAAAAATAATTATTTTATGATTTAAGAATGTTTGTTTAACAATTAAGCCGTCAATTTATTATTTAGATTTTAAAAGTTAGGTCCAGCGCTGTCACAATTAGGTGACATGGATCAAGAAAGTGTTACTCGGTGGGGTGCCTTCTCTTGGTCAATTGCGATAGAAAGCGCCTGTGCGTGAGTCTGGGCTACCGCAGAGTTTTGCTGACAGCGCAGAACAAACACGGATATTGTGTCGCACGGATTTCACGGGGGTGATTTCTGCTGTCGAGGCATAATTGTCGATAACTGAACTGGGGTATGTGACAGGGTGAGTCACGTGATTTTGTCAAGGTTGTCTGCCTGAGACATGTTAACTGGACACTTGACAATCAGCGGCAAGAGAAGAAGGGTCGGTGTCTGCGTCCTTAGAGTATGATGGTTTTCATCACGACTAGATATTTCATTTTTATCTACGTGCCGTTCTGCTAGCACAGTTAGGGCTCTACTGGAACTTCAACGAGATACCACCTTTTCGCTGTTACATGTTTGCTGAGGACGAGTCGTCAATTTCTCTTCGCCGTGCGGGGAGGGTTCTTCACCGCATAAAGTATTCGGCAAGAGGTTGGATGGTGTGTCACTGTTGACGAACAGAGGCCATTCCAGGGAGGAAGCGGTTTTTGCTTCCATGAGAGTGCTACATTCATAGGCTTTTTGAGGTAATAAATCATTATTTAACGCTGTTGACGAGTCTGTGTTTGTGGAATGAAATACTCTCTGTTGTTCTTTCCAGGTTAGCGCATAATTTGCTCTTTGTGACGCTAAAATACTAATCTGTATATGTTTTTTGCAGATATGGAGAGAAGGAAGGGGAATAGCTGATTTGTTGTTGTGAAAGTCCGTTTGTGCAGGCCCACGTGCTCGATGAGATATGTAAAGATGACATGTTTAAAGGTGGAGGTTGTTGGGTAGCTTGACATGTTTAGTTAACCGAGACTTTCTGTTGCAGCCTTTCTATCTTCTGTTTGGCTGCCTATCTGCGGGACACTGTTAACTGCAGACGCTGTAACCGGTATCATCTGATATAACCAGCTAACCGGCTAACCAGCGACTGGGTGAGGCGCCTGATGTCTCCACTTTTCCCTGCTTCGTAACAACGCCTGCCGTCACTACATTCTACGGAGCAGTTGTGGAGACTATGAACTAATTACAGGCCGTCCACCCAGTGGCAAAACAAAGCTAAGTGCACCATGTCTTTGCACCCCGTTGACCACCGTTGTCATCTTTTATATTTATGATTATATTCGAGTGGTGACAACGTGGGGTGTGTGACACCTGCATTAACCAGCACTTTAGGCAGATCAGCCATATTTCCTAACTTTACACGGGATCAGCGTGTTACTATAATTTTCTATATTCTAACTGGCATTTTGTCAGTGACCACTTGGTATTTTACGTTTTGAACGTAAAAGAACATATTTTGAGTGAAGTCTCGAGGGAGGTGGCGAGTTATTACATAAACAGGCGTCTGAAACTTATACTTTTGTTGATTCTATTTAATTGTATGACTGCGAGAGTGGATCGTGGTGTGGTTAGTTAGTTAGAAGTAACTAACCGTTTCATAATCACCTTATGTGATATAGTGAAACGTGACAAGCGCCAAAACGACAATCCGGCTGACCACGCAAAAATAATTTTTTTTTAAATTTGCTCCCTCTTTACGGAGGGCAACTAGGATATTCTCAAGCGGTGAGTGTTTAAACGCAAGGGTGTTTGTACTGTGTGTAAAAGCCTGACAGTGTCTGCGACCAGAAACTGATGGTTTAATAATAATAATAATAATAATGGTGATTTCTATAGCGCTTTCGAACACACAAAGCGCTTTACAAAAGCAATAACAACATCATTACCAGAATGACGCCATTGACGGAATAGAACACAATCATAAACACTTTACAACAAAGCCAAAAACAAAACATAAATGTTACAAAAATCCAAAGGCTCTTACAGGAACAAGCTCTCAGTATACACAACAATTATAATGCACACACACACACACACACACACACACACACACACACACACACACACACACACACACACACACACACACCCACACATGCCCACACACACGCACACACACAGGAATAGTAACATGATTCCAAATAGGTTAATTGCCGTCAGCTTTAGCTAAAAGTTTACCGCTAAAAACTATTATTATCACAGGACTAGATATGTTATTGAACAATATTTATCACAGGACTAGTCATTCGAGGGTTATCACACTCAGCATAAGGGTGCACATCAAAGAGTATAAAAAAATATTCATCACATAAATCAGTGCATATGTTCACCGGCACACATACTGGTTTTAATTAACTTAGGTATTTAAAAAGCCAATTGACTTTGGAATAAAACTGTTCTTAGTTCTGAGCGTGCGGAATCTGGGAGTGCGGAGGCGACGTCCTGAGGGCAGGACCTCAAAGTGGTGAGCGAGCACATGACTACTATCCTGGATGATGCAGCGGGCCTTTCGCACCACACGTCGTTCATACAGCACAGTCAGTCCTTCCTGTCTCACCCCCACAATCTTACCACATGTGTTCACCACCCGCCCAAGCACATTCTTACTCTTCACACACAGACCTCCATACCAGCAGATGAAAGAGAAAGTGAGAATGGATTCAATGAATGAAGTATAGAATGTTTGGAGGATGCGGCTGTTGATGTTCAGACTTCTGAGCTTTTGTAAGCAGTAGATTCTTGACTGACACTTCTTGTGGATAGCTTTAGTGTTTGAGAAGAAATTTAGTTTGTTGTCAATGACTGTACCGAGATATTTGTATTCAGTCACTCGCTCAACTTTCACACCATCTATGTACAAATCTGAAACTGTAGCTGGGTTTTTGCGAAAGTCAATAACTAGCTCTTTTGTTTTTGTCACATTTAGGGCTAAATAGTTATCTTTACACCAGGAGCTGAAATTTTGAACTTCAGAAAAATAAACAGAATCAGAGTCAGACAGGTCTTCAAGGGCAGAATCGTCAGAATATTTCACAAGAGGGGTCGTAACAGTGCCTTGACAATCGTTAGTGTATAATGTGAACAGAACTGGAGACAATACTGTGCCCTGAGGGGCTCCAGTAGAAGTACTAACTATAGATGAAAGTGCGCTATGGAAACGGACGGACTGGGTTCTGTTCACTAGAAACTGTGTGATCCAAAGGACGAGTCTGGGAGTGACGTTGTAAGAAAGCAGTTTTTGAACAAGCAGGTGAGGTTGTATTGTGTTGAAAGCAGATGAAAAGTCTATAAATAGAATACGGACAAAGGAACCAGGTTTTTCTAAGTGACTATATGCTTGTTGCAGAAGTGTGAGTGTGGCGTCATCTGTGCCTCTGTTTTTCTTGTAGGCAAACTGAAAAGGGTCCATGAAAGGTTGTGTGCAGTTGAGAAGACGAGGCAGAAGGATACGTTCAAAACATTTCATTACTACCGAAGATTATAAAACAAAGAGTGTCTGTGGGAAAACAGTATAATTGTGCGCATGTGTATACATGCTAGTGTTGGCAGTCAATTAAAAGCAACAAATATACAATGAGTATGTGAACGATGCAAAGGCTGGTGAATGATCAGCTATTGCACATGTACACGCCGTATATTCGGCTGTATCGAGAGCGCGCCGCCGCCACGTGTAAACAAAGCGTTGCCGACAACATCCTCTGTCTTTTTGACACCACGTACAGCTTAAATGTATGGTTGTGGGAATGAGTAAGGTTTGTATCTAGTACATGTGTGGTTTTCAACGAGAAATATGCACGTAAACGAACATACGAACCGATGTGCAGATCTGTCCTCACTCAAGCATATTTTCTCACTTTCATCCCATCCTACACGCCTCTTTATCGATACATGGACTGACAAGCTAAATTATTATGTTCATTGGTGTGTCTTGCGTTGATATGTGAAATATCACCTTTCAAAGCGGTCTGTATTGTGCAAACATTCAAAAGAAATGAAGCAGTCAAAACTGTGTGATACCACATCGCCGCAACGTCTGGTTCGGAATAAAATTGTCTCCGCGCGTTGGAAACGATACAGCATCCACACACCCAAGCCAACCATCGCGTGACGTTACGGCGGCGCACGCTCGGTGCAGCCTTGAATATACGGGGTGATGTATGCCTTGAATGCAGAAACTATATGGCCTGGTGCATGCAAGAGCTATGACCACAAGCTATGACCATAAGCTGTGACCACAAGCACTTTTTAGTTGACCCTGTGAATGTAGGTGTGTTAACCTTCATCGGTTCACGCACTGGACTACACAGTCCGGATCATGTGGGTCGTGTACGACCCATACTTTAAAAGAAAGAATCAACGTAAAAAGTATGAGTCGTACACGACCCACGCCATTCGAATACGGGCAAAAACACCATATTTACTGCCTCATTGCGGAGTATGAGTCGTACACGACCAAGTAGGAACACACATCGTACACTTCTTCTTTAATTCCATATGGGTCGCCCACAACCCACATCATCCGGACTGGCCAGTTCAAATTATGTTATTATTCATTTCTTTGTTTACACAAATTATCCTTTAGAAAGTGGTCGATCGGAGGGTCCTAATATAAAGTGTTTGAGGATTACATGAAGTTTAAATCAAAACCTCCCAATATTTTCAGAAATAGAGACACTTTTTTGAGGCTCTGGGTAGCCCACGACCCAGGAAGAACGGTGAAGGTTAAGCTACAATAAACTGATCATTGGAGATAGCTTTCTACGCGTGAGAAAAGATACGAGTGAATAACTGTCAGTATAATCATGTGAAATAACACAATTTGTGAAAGGCTTGCTGTGAGTGATGTCTCTTAGATGGAAACCAGTTCGATCTGGAATAGACTCCCAGCTGAATCATGGCTGTTGAGTTGTTTCAGTTGGATGAACGACTAGACTGAGTATTCGCTACATGCAGACCCACGCAACATCTGACTGCAGTCAGATAAAAACAGATGTTTTGACCCAACACTGACAAACATTGACAAACTATAACCACCGAGCTTCACAGACTTTGATTTTCTTTTCACACACACACACACACACACACACACACACACACACACACACACACACACACACACACACACACACACACACACACACACACACACACATACACACACACACACACACACACACGCATCATGAACAATGCAGCACGTCTTGTGCTGCGCAAGCGCAAGCGCGACCATGTCGATCACCCCTCTCCTCATGACCCTTCACTGGCTACCAATTAAAGCACGCATAACATATAAAATAGCTACCCTGTGTTACCGTAGCCTTCAAGACTCTGCCCCTTCTTACCTGTCTTCGCTCTTAAAGGACCCCAACAGGCTATTTTTGGTGTCAAAAACGCGTTTATTTGCGTTTTGGTGTGACTTATGTTAACCAGACATATGCATGCCGTTTTCTCACCTTCCCTCACAGGGTTTAGTTTCTTTCGAAATCGTTTAGGCCATAATCCGACGAATTTCGTGGCTGAAGCGAAGCGTTTTCGCGTTCTGATCTGGCGGCCATTGTATCTCGAACGTCCGCGAGAATACGGAAGTGGTGAATTCTGGGTAAAATTTTTGATGACGTCAGAAGCCGTATTCATAGAAGCAACTTTAGCTGCTGAACCTTACAGTTTTGAGCCTGGGAGTTAAAATCAAGGGTCTGCGCGCCCCGTGATTTGTAATCATTTTTTTTACAAATCACGTTAATGTTCCCGATATCTTCTTGTCATCCCAAAAGTCAAGGCACAAAAACAAAATCCCTTGACTTTTGGGGTAGCGCGACTCCGTTGATTTTGTTTTCTTTCTCCATATCATTACTAGATTGTCCCGTCGCTGGGAAATTCGGATCACTTCCTCCCAGTGGAAAGCTAGCAGCAACAGAGTCGCGATACCCCAAAGTCAGGGGAGATCTATGGGATTTTTCTTCCTTTTCTTTATTGTTCCATCGCTGGGAAATTTGGGTCGCTTCCTTCGAGTGAAAAGCTAGAAACAACAGAGTCGCGCTATACCCGAAAGTCAGTGAATCTATTAGATTTTTTTTCTCCATTTCTTTATTGTCCCATCACATTCCACAACTTGGACACATACCAAAACTTGGACACATGACGATATTACCACGTCTTTGACACATACCACAATTTGGTCACATACCACAACTTGGACGCTGCTAGCTTTCCACTGGGAGGAAGCCATCTGAATTTACCAGCGATGGGACAATAGGCTGAATAGAGATATTTTTTTATTTTTTATTTATTTTTTTACAAATCGCGGATTTAGGTTCGACGTATTTTGTACAATATTTTTTACATTTTTTACAAACCACGGGTTAACAGCTCAGTTGGAGGTTTAATTGGTGCCAGTGTGTAGACATACAGACTGGGGGAGTGGCTTAGGGGCTTAGGGTCTGTTACTGGAGATCGTTCTTACAGCGGCGTCCGAGTTGAGACGGAAGTGTCCCACCTATTTGGGTTGATAATCGGGGATTAATGTAGAATTGTATCTTCTTAGTCAGGTTTGAGGCACAAAGTGTACAAGGAAAAAATATTCTCTCTCAAGGGTGGAAGTAAAATGTCTGCCAGACTCAACAAATAGATTAGGCAGCCCATGATCACCGCAGTGTTTGTAGTTGAAGTTCTATCGGATTTGTTGTTGGCTATGTTGTTGAAGACGTATAATTATGTTCTCGAATTTAAGTTGATGTTGTTGTTGTCGTCGTCGTAGATGAAATCAAGGTTGTAACGTGTCAAATCAATCGTGTTCTACCTACAGTTTATCAGTGTAAAGCTGTTGTTGTTGACATTGTAGTTGTTCTTGGTTTTCGAGTTGTTGTCAGTGTTATTGTCGTCGTTGTAGTTGTTACCCAGTCGGATAGAAACAAATAAAAACTCAAGCCTGAGTCTTTTTTTTGCCACTCCGAACATTCGGCAGCAGCACACTCTCTCAGCATGATGTCGGGAGCACGCGCGCATCCACAGCTGCAGCAAAGACGCACACCGAGCGTTGCTACTTTCGCTTCTGGATCCCCCTTGTGACGTCACAGCCGCGGGCTTGCCGCCGCGGGGAATTTGAAGTCTCGCGTAGCAGACGAATTTGGTCGCTTTTTGAGCATGCATTGTGTGTAAAATTAGACTGATGCAACACAAAACCTGAGATTTACTGATCGGTTTTTGCATCTGTAGATGCTTACCTATATCATTAAATCAACCCCAACTGCTTTATCTGACCTTAAAATGAGCGTGTTATGGTCCTTTAAAGCCACACGTCCCCACACGCAACCTCAGATCCGCTGACGCAGGGCACCTTGTTGTCCCACGCATCAAACTGAACGCTTTCGGCAAGCGCGCCTTTATCTACACAGCTCCCTCTATTTGGAACTCTCTGCCCAAGTCTGTCCGCCTTTCTACCTCTCTCCTTTCCTTCAAGTCCTCTCTAAAAACACACCTCTTCCGGCAATACTTCAACCCCTAGCCTGTTCAGTATCTGCCACATTGAGGAGAGGGGTCACTTGCCATCGTAGCGCGCTGTGGGCCGGCTGGGGGCGGGTTGCTGTTTCATGTGCCTGTTTCTTTGTTTATTTCCGTGTGTGAAATCGGCGTGCGGGTCCACAGAACTTATCTTATATCTAATATAAGTTCTGTGTGCGGGTCTGTTTTTCCCTTGTACGTGCGCGCGATAGCTGTCGCGGTGTATGAGTGCGACTACACGTGCCTTGGCGTGTGTGTGCGAGTGTGCGAGGGCTGTATTTTGTATATTGATTATTTGATACATGTATAAATGTGTCTCCAGGAATATGTTTTGTTTTAATCTTGTGTCGATACTATTTAGTTCTGCCTCGTTATTAGCCATTGAGTATAACTGTTTTATCATCATTGCTTTGTTGTTGTTCTTTGGCCATTTACGTTGAATGACTTGTTACACATCGACATTGATAGTTTTATTCTTCTTCTTCTTCGTCGTTCGCTAGATAGTTTTATTATAAGAACCTTTTCTAATTCCTATTAACTTGATGTTCTTAAACTATATCAATACATAAATGCATATTGTAAAGCAGTATGCATTGTTAGAGGATCTTCTAGTAGCAGTGTTCAAATGTCGAAGCTGCTTTTCCCAGTTTTACCTAAGAGACCGACTGTATATTGTGTTATTGTATTTGTCAGACTTGATTGTACCAAGTCCCTACACATGTTGTAATGCGCTTAGAGCCAAATATTTTAGTTTTTTGTTAGGGATAGGCGCAATATAAATACACTTTATTATTATTATTATTATTATTATTATTATTATTATTATTATTATTATTATTATTATTATTATTATTATTATTATTACACACACACACACATACACACACATACACACACACACACACACACACATACACACACACACACACACACACACTTAACCACTAAAATCAAGAATCAAAAAAACAAGAAAGGTAGATTGTTGGAACGTTTGTTATTGACAAAACAATACATTCACAGATATTTCGACCCAACGGTATTTTAAGTGAACAGACAAACAAATATTTACACACAAAATATCTGTAAATGTATTGTTTTGTCAATAACAAACGTTCCAACAACCTACCTTTCTTATTTTTTTATTCTGAATTTTGGAACGTAGGCAGTCTCTTTGTTTTTGGATTCACTAAAATCAAGGTTATAATTCAAAACAGTTATGGCAAAGTGCTTTACCGATACACTGACGATGGTGGTTTCTTGCTCCATCCAATCTGTTGCACGGGAAGCGGTATAGTCTCCATCAATCGACCTGTTTGGCATCGGACCAGTTCTCGCGAGATATCCGCGAGACGTGCTCTTTGTTATGCTTCGAATGTCGCGAGAACTACGTCATCGGCCTTCGCAGCTCTCGCAAGAAAGCTGCACAGCATGCTTCACTATGCTTGGAATACCGATAAAGACTATTTTCCTTCTGGGCGGTGTAATTTGCAAATAAAACTTAATCATCCTTTTAATCGTACTATTCGTAGCAGACAACACAATCTACGCAGTCGAGTCGTACTTGTTTTTAACCTTCTTCAACCCAAGCTTCGACATCTGATCAGAATTTGCTCGCAAGTCGTCTCCTTGACACGTCTCGCGTTGAAATCGGGATAAAACTGATGACAAACAGAAAGGTCTACAAATATATCAAAGGGAGATCTCAGTCGTAGATCTTTCGTGTCGTTTTGGTCTCTTTTGTATCAGATAGACATCAACTGCATTCTAGGACGGCCGAGTTTGATATTCGCTATATTATTGGTCAATACTTCTGCCACACCGCGACCATGCCCGACAGCGTCCGCCTTATGTCCGACTCGTACAATAAAAGCCCACTGTAGACCTTTCATTTGTTTTTACGTGTAGATGTGTTAGAGCAAGTAAGTCTCATGCATCGCTTAACATGATCTGCGGAAAAGCCAGAATAGGATCACATTTCATCCATATTTGTCATCCAACCATCACCATTCCAAGATCAGCTCCGCGAAGGATTCAAACAATGCCATCCGGCATGACGGATGACGGAATCCATCAAGTGTTAAAGTGTCGACAACACCGTCCGTACAGAGTTGCACGCACGCACAGACGCACGAACGAACACACGAACGCACGAACGAACGCGCGTACGAACGAACGAACGAACGCACTGACAGACACAATTTATGAACACTCGAGGCTTCACATACGCACACACTGCACATATATAGAACATAGTTCATATCACTTTGTCCAAGCCCTTTTAAAGAAACCTTTTACGCTTTGAAAATATATATCATAGATACATCATTCGACCTGTAGGGGTGGCGGTGGTGGTCGTTGTGATGGCTGTTGTAATGGTGGTGGAGGTGATGTGTGTCTGTATGTGTGCATATGTGTAGAGCAACACTAATCAATTCAGTCGGACCAGTTGCTACACAAATAATACCAACAATAAACAATAATGTACCGACCTTTTTTGTTAAATTGTTACATTGTTTGAACCAACTGACGAAAACATGTATGTACAGTACATTTCGAAACGTACCCCCTTTTGTACACAATAAAGAGTACGGGCACCTACTGTCTGCAAAGCTTGTGTACCCGTAATGTCTTGTGCCAGATTACATCTATTGGTGATGTTTTAATTATCCATGCGTCCTTTACCTCCGTGTGTGTGATTCGTGCATCATTTCTTGTCAAATTATCAACGGCACCAACATGTGTTGCAGTAACAGCATTCAACTGTCGATCTTGGCGAGTGTCATTTTGAAGATCTGTCTACCAAAATGTAGTTCATTGTACAAGTTGTAAGTAGTCGTTTTGGAAGGAGCGTTCTTCCCAAAACAATATTGTGTGACAAACATAAGAAGCCTTCATGAGATTTGTAAACATCATGGTTCGAAACTTCTTTTTCTTTAGCTCCATTACAAGCAAGTAAACTGTGACGTGTAGTGTCCTTCAGGAGCTGTTTTCGTTGCAGTGGAAACTTGGAGGTACATGACATTGTGTCATTGCCGATGAAACATTGCAGTATGCATACGTCATTGTAAATATAAGGAATTGCCGGGAGCTTGAGTCTGAGGACTGTTACTACACCCCTCGTATGTGTGCGCGCGTGAGCCTTGCCTGCGTGCGTACGTGTATCTTATGTGTATATTGTGTGTGTAGGTGTGTGTGTGTGTGTGTAGGTGTGTGTGTGTGTGTGTGTGTGTCTCTGTGTGTGTGTGTGTGTGTGTGTGTGTGTGTGTGTGTGTGTGTGTGTGTGTGTGTGTGTGTGTGTGTGTGTGCGAACGTGCGTACGTACTTATTCGCGTACGTGCGTTTGCGTGCGCGCGTGTGTGTGTGTGTGTGTTAGCGTGTGTGTGTGTGCTAGTGTGTGTGTGTGTGTGTGTGTGTTGTGCGTGCGAACGTGCGCGCGTGCGTACGTGTGTGCGTACGTGCGTTCGCGCGCGCGCGTGTGTGTGTGTGTGTTAGTGTGTGTTAGTGTGTGAGTGTGTGGGTTTGGGTGTGTGTGTGTCGGTCAGTGTGTCTGACTGTCTGTTTATATGTCTGTCTGTCTGTTTGTCTGTATGTCTGTCTGTTTGTGCGTGGGTCTGTGTATGTCTATGAATATGAAGCCATTGGCATACTGTTTTGAAGAAAAGATATCCAGTGCATTCAGACAAGGAACTTACATCAATCTTTTGTATGACGAATCACAGGTAGAGTTCACATAGTCTGTCCGCGCTATCTGATGGAAAACCAGAACCACACTTGCTATTGCCGCTCATACAACGTGTCAGGGTCCAGCACCGTGACATGGCAGGGACAAGACTCACCGACAGGGAACCCAAGGGACCTGAGACTGCGCAATGTCCAGCGTGCAGACAACGGCACACAGTACACCTGTGTGGTCACCGCTGACGGTGTCGGGGAAAAAGCAGTCTACACTCTGCGTGTGGGATGTCAGTTTCAACGTAGTTTGATTTCCAGTTACTTTCTTTCACAAAAGACTGTTTGATTGTGTTTGCCGGAAAATCGTTCACAATATCAAATCACGTACAAGCCTTTAATAACTTGACCGCATGTTTGCGTT
>NC_090252.1:47538617-47583617 GCF_037325665.1 Littorina saxatilis
TAGCAAAATGTGCGTGTTGTATCTTCTTTTTTCTCTGGCGGTACCGACAATATCGTTATTGAAACAATCCCAGTGCACTAAGGGATTTATAGAGCAAATCTCGAAAATAATTATTGAACTCAGCGCTATGCGCTTCGTTCAATAATGAATTTTCTCGATTTGCTCTATAAATCCCTTAGTGCACTGGGATGTCTCAATAACTTAAATAATAATAATAATAATAATAATAATAATAATGATAATAATAATACACAAAATAATAAAACATTACAAGTGCAAAGTGATTACATACATTTCTTTACTATGGGAAATGGGGGGAAGGGAGAGGGGGGGGGGGTGATGGGTGAGTTAACATAAGGACAAAAATACTATTACAAACAACACAAAACAGATAACGGAGTATAAAGCTAAAAGAGAATTAAATTTTACTCGCTTCTCAAACAGTCCATGACAAGTGTCATGAACTTTGCGAGTTTTAGCAATAAACTCTTTTTTGTAGTGGAAAAAAGCTCTCTGAATTTAACTGAATTGGGGCGGGCATAATAATAGCACCGTAACAACTGTTTTCTATAATTGGTAAAGAAAGGACATACAAAAATATAATGGAACTCGTCCCCAAGGTCACCTGATGAACATTTGTGACAGATTCTGTCTTGTCTGGGAATACCAAGAGTCCTACCTTTTTGTATAGGCAATTTATGATTCAGTGTTCTAAATTTTAAAACAGCGTTTGCTAAATTAACCGGCAGGATGGACAAGTACTTTTCAAACTCAAAATTCTCTTTATACATTCTATAATTATAATAAAACTCATTGTTATTTATTTCTGAATGCCAGGTTTGGACAAATTGGTCTTGTAGCCTATTTTTCATCAGTGCTTTGAAAGTATTAAAATAACCACCATCCGTTACATTATTGATAGTTTGATTGTGCCAAAAATCACTAAAGCCTAACTCATTTAGAACACCATGGACAGAAAGCAAAAATTTTGACTTGTATACACCAGATTCATACATTTTAAACAAAAAACGATATGTCACACAAGAAAGTTTGTCAGAACCATTAGAAAATGCAAGTTTGTACCAAAAATTCAACATACGACATTTCGCTTGAATACTTACAGGGAACTGACCTAATTCACCCAAAATCATGTTTGTTGGTGTTGATTTGCCAACTTTCAAAATCATCTTAAAAAATCGTATCTGTAATTTGTTAGCTAAATCAGACATGTAAGGGCACCATACTTCAGAACCGTAAAGTAAAATAGGGACCACAGTTTTTTCAAAGAGGTCAATTTGAACATCAAGAGGCAAAAACAGTTTTCTAGTTTTACGTAATAAAGCAAACATGGCCTTGGAGGCACGGTCATACAAATTCTTCTGTGCAACAGTAAATTTACCATTGTAGCTAAATTTAATACCCAGGTATTGAAAATCATACACAATATCAAGTTTCCGACCATTGAATGTAAATGTCGGAACTGTTCTTACTTTCCCTCTTGAGAAAATCATTACTTTTGTTTTAGTTACATTCAATTTCAAAAACCAATCTTTACAATATCTGTCCATAATATCTAGAGCGATCTGCAAGGATTCTGGCGATTCAGCAAAAATAACCGTATCGTCAGCATACAACAAAATGAACAACCCATACAGAACGTTAATATCACTGTTGTCACAGTTTACACTTTCGGATTCACGTCCTAAGGTATTTAAAGCTGACTCCCGATCAAAATAATTCTTCAGATCGTTTAAATATACGGAAAAAAGCAGGGGAGACAAGTTCTCACCTTGTCTCACACCGGCAGAACAAGAAAAAAAGTCAGACAACTTAGTGTTCCACTGTACACAGGACTTAGCTTTAGAGTACATATCTTGAACAATCGTCAACATCTTACCACGCACACCACAATTTAACAATTTCTGCCACAAAAAAGAGCGGTTAACAAGGTCAAAGGCCTTTTCATAGTCAACAAAAACACAGTACAATCTCTTCTTTTTAGACAGGAAAAAGTCTATTATAGCATTCAGGGTAAAAATATGATCAGTCACACTATGGTCGGAGCGAAAACCTGCTTGTTCTTCACCAATAGTGTTATTGGCATCAAAAAAATGAGTAAGGCGGTTGTTTAACAGACAGGTGAAAGCTTTTCCAAAACAGCTCAGGATGGAAATACCTCTATAGTTATTAGGATCATCCTTACTACCCTTATTCTTGAAAAGGGGCTTAATGACACCAATAGTCCAATCTTCGGGTACTTTGCCGGATACAAGGACTAAATTAAAAAACTTAGTAATAACTGACAAGAGATCTGCTGAAACATTCTTCAAAAATTCATTTGTTATAGTGTCTAAGCCACAAGCTTTATTATTTTTTAAGTTTCTGAGAGCAATTTTAACCTCTTCTTCAGTAAACAGGTCATTTAGTAAATATGTATCTATAGAAAAGGTACTTTGATCATTTTGCTGATCTGCAGAATTAGCATCATTGTCATCTGTCTTACCAAGACGTTTAAAATGCTCAAAAAATGCATCACAGGATACTTTAGCATATGTTTCTCTCTTGTCTTGGCTACAACCATTTATTATCTTCCAAAATGCCTTAGGATCAGAACATTTTAAACTTGATATTTTCTTCATAAATTTTGATTTGTATTTTTTAAACGATACTCTAAGCTGCTTTTTGTATGCTTTACTTGCTCTGGATAGGTTATCTTTAGACACTATATTCCTAAGACGTCTCGCATTATTTTTTGCGTTAAAAAATTCTCTACGACTTTTCTCACATTGGGAATCAAACCAAGGGAAGTTATCATTTTTCCTTTTTTTAGTACAAGGTTTACCTTTTCTAGTGTTGTTCTTCAAAAGTCCAATATCCGAGGCAGCGTTTTTCATAATATCACAAATCTGGGAACACAACTGGTCAATCTGAAGTTGCGACAATACACTGACATCATCTAGTTGTGCAGATAAAGTACAATCCAATTGTCTAATAATCTCATCTGCTTCTTTTAACTGCTCAGCAAATTTAATTTTACTGTCATCGAACCATTTCGGCCTGCCTACAAAATCAGAACTTTGTGTTTGTTCACAAGAAGAGTCACTTGCTTCCAAATTATCGTGATTTGAAAAGCCGAAGACAACAGAGATCGGGCAATGGATATCAGAATACAACTCACAGAAGTCAAGTACACAAAAATCAACAATAGTATTGATCAATGACACTGAAGCAATAACATAGTCTACCACACTACTTTCCTTGGATGTACATTTTCTGCTATTTTCTGGTAGGCCTATGCGGCCGTTAATTATAAACGCGTCCATTGTTTTACAAAAATCCAACAATGCAAAGCCCATATTGTTTGTACTATTGTCATCAGACAACCGATCAGGTAACGGTGAAAAAACACAAGAGTTATCGTCAACATCAACCAGATCGTCTTCGACATATTCACTGATAGAGCCAGTTCTGGCATTAAAATCGCCCAGCAGACAAAACATGTCAACATGCAAATTTACAATGTCGTTATCAACCATGGCAAAAGAGTTCCTGTCAAAGTAATCTGATCCCTCGGTCTCTCTCTCTCTCTCTCTCTCTCTCTCTCTCTCTCTCTCTCTCTCTCTCTCTCTCTCTCTCTCTCTCTCTCTCTCTCTCTCTCTCTCTCTCTCTCTCTCTCTCTCTCTCTCTCTCTCTCTCTCTCTCTCTCTCTCTCTCTCTCTCTCTCTCTCTCTCTCTCTCTCTCTCTCTCTCTCTCTCTCTCTTAAAGCAGTCTTGCACAAGAAAATGCGATTTGATGTTTTACCTTCCTTCAAATGCAGTGTGCGTCTGTATTTAGTGTGTGTATTTAGGGACAGGCTGTACGATTAAGCTTTGCCTAAATCCTGTATCCTTTCGTTAGGCAAAACAAAACAATATGTTGGTTTAGGGTAACCCGACCGACCCTTTTTTTCCCGCCAACTCAAACACTTTTTTTTCTGAAAAAAACAAAACTGTTGGCCGATTTTGCGAATCATACCGAGACTAAGGGAAGTAATCTCCTTCGGACTTGACTAAAAACTAAAAAAATAAATAAACGAAGAAGAAAACGCCTACCTACCGACCCTATTTTGTTTTGGTCACGTTACCCTAAACCAACTGTTTTTTTTTGGGGGGCCTAATAAAGTTCTGAGTTCTGAGTTCTCTTTTGTGTAAGTGTTTCTGGCATCAAAGTTAAAGCTGTACGTATGTATGACGACACTGAAACTTTTTATGTCTTACATGTTTATATACTAATTAGATTATCTACACCGTTAGACCGATATAAATAATTGTAAATGGTCTGCCAATGTCATCTGATTTGAAGTAATAAATGACTAATTTCCATCTTTAATTTAAGCAGTTACAGTTTAATGAGGCTGTAATTGTGCTAAAAGTATACCTCGGTAAAGTGCGTAAAAATAGTCAGACCCTGTTTAACAGAGTCACCAAAGTATACGGGTCTAGAGTACCTATATACAAATAAAACAAGGGTGGGGTAATAGGCGAGCTCCTGCAGTTTGTGATTCGCCCTGGAGCCCAGTATGCCTACCACCTAGTGCTTCATAGGGCAGCATTATGGCCGAAAAAGACTCTTCAAACAGGACGAACAACATAGAGAAAGAGAGATAGAGAAACTATAAATGTATAATTAACTCTATACTACACATTTATTTATGTCTGTTTGGGGTATTGAACGGGTTTGTATTTGAGCTCGATACTCGGAGCCAAATCTTGAACGATAGTTGAAGGCTATGGGAGGGGGAGGGGCGAGGGGGAGGGGGAACAAGCACTGACAGCCTCTTTGAGGATGTGGCGTAAGGGAATAGCAGTGCTGTGTTAGAGTCTGTTTGGGAGTAGGGGGCCGGTAGTCTGAAAGTGTCCCCCCCCCCCCCCCCGGATGAATCTTGTACAGGCGTTAGGGTGCATTCCTATCGAGCTATCTCCACCAGTCTACTCATCATTGTATGCATTATGGTGGCAGCGGTGTGCAGTTGTTTTAGGGGGTCCGGCTTCAGCCTTGAGATGCGTTCCGTTCCGCTGCTTGTGGGTTGGAAGTTGCACAGGATAGGATCCCCTTTGCGAAGCACTCTCGCGTCATATCCAGGCTATCGGACCGGCTCTTCTGATGACGGTCCCAGATTGGTGCAGCATACTCAAGAGCCGGTTTCAACATGTCCTTGTAGCAAGTGGTTTTGGAGAGGATGGGGCTTTGAGTACAGACAGAGGTGCTGCATGGTCTTGATTGCCTGTGCTGCGGTAGCTTCAATGTGGGCTCATCAGAGCAGGTATTTCGTCAACGTCTTCCAATTTGAAAGATTGAACATTCATTCCTGTTGTGAGGTGACATGACAACAATAACAACAGCTGAATAAACAAAAACATAAACAAACAGCAGCAGTCGAAGGTAGTGACAACACAAATACTGTGTGCGCCCTGTAAAGAGGTAAAAATGGAATCCAGGTGCCATTGCAGTACAACTACCGATAGTGCATAATGCTCACCATGTTACTAGTGGGCGTATCTAGTCTACCTAAAGACGCGAATCAAAACTAATGGGATCGTGTGTCTTTGTTTCAGCCAGAGCAGTGATAACAAGCCTGACACTGAACAACACAGACGAGACGGTGACAGTGAATGGAGGCGACAGAGTAATCCTCGCTTGTACCGTGTCTGGTCGACCTGTGCCCAAGGAAATATCCATCACCCATGGCAACAGGACATTTAACTCAAGTGATGTTCAGTACCAGGGCACAGGGAATGGGACCAAGCAGGCAGTGCTGACACTGAAGGCAGTGACTTGTGATGATATGGGAACCTACACCTGCACAGCGACAAACGGGATTGTTGGGCCGGACTCGAAGCAGATTTTGTTGAACGTCAATTGTAAGTTACTTTTCCGAAAGAGCATACATTATTAATGCAAATACAGACTCAGGTAAAAGTTTGTACAGAATAGACTTGGTTCCACCAAACATAATTATGTAGGTCCTTTAAATATGTAGTTAACATGTGTATTGAGTGAATGTAACGCAATAGACTACGATAGGACGTAAATAGGGTGTATGAAAGTCTTACATGTATGAGTACAGGTATCCCCCAAAAAAACAAAAAACAAAAAAAACAAAAAAATCAGACAAATATTTCTGAAACTTTGATGAGAATTCTCCCACATAATATCCCCATACTTTTATTTTCCAAAAAAAGTGTCGATGGCGTCATTTTCCTTGTTTGAAAAACTTGAGGCCGAACTGCCACGGCTATATTTTCATAAATTTGCAAAGATTTTTTTTCTTTCAAAAGTCACGTTACCGCCGCCCGAAAAAGGGTACCCCCACAATCGACAATTTGGCAAATTATACATACGCGGAGAAAGCTAAATCATTTATGCAGGACAGTTTTGTTTCGTTCCGCTGTTTTGCGTATTTCTTGTGTTATGTTATTTCTACTGATGCATGCGTCGATATTAGCATGAGCGGTCAAAAAGAGGAGATTTTGCATCAATTTTGAGGGGTACCATGACAAAAAAACGCCGTATTTTGGAAATATTGGTGTATTACTTCAATAATGTCAGGATCTCATGCCTACACAAGAGACATACTTCTGGTAAAATGTATCGCTACAAATAGTTGGTGAGATGTTATGCAATCTTCTGAAACATAACAAAAACTTAGGCCTTCACATGCATACTACAAACAAATGATTATATCAAGTGCATGTATTGTCTCATTTTCATTTTAGAAAGACCACAGGCGGAAATGTCCTTGTCATATAAACCCATAACAGAAATGGAACGTTCCTGGTGTTTTCTATGGCAGTTATTGCTCAGTGCCTCTAAAAATGTGTTGCGGTCTCGCATGACTGGGCATCGCTATAGCACATCAATCATCCAACGGTATACGTTAGTTCTAGTATGCTGTCATGTCGAGAAAATGGATAGCAAGCATAAGCCATCAGGCGAATGCTGATATCATTTTTGAGAAATGTCTTTGTCTATGCTTTTACACAAAAATCTCACAAAATAAACCATGATAAACATACGTTTCAGTTGCTTCGATTTTTCTTGAATGACGTAAAATATATTTGACGTACATTGAGTGACGCAATTTCACTTGATTGTTCAGAACTTTGATAATGATGTTTCATACATTTTCAAGTGAGCAGGTCGGCATTGCACACTCAGAGAGTGGGTGGTGCCTTGCGGTTCTGTAAAGCACCCACCGACAAATCTGACTTTTTAGTATTACTTTTTTTTAAATAAAAAGTGTTTTATCTGACAGCATTTGAAATGTCATTCTTTGGAGTAAACCTCGCTGATAGTTATTGTTAATTCAGATGTTTTCTTTGTCCTGTTATTTTTTTGCGTGGCAAACAAGGTCCCAGCCTGAACGTTATAATATTTAGCGGGTCTTCCCAGAATTAATCCTGATTGGTCAAAAAGCCATATGGTGCACTGACATTGCAGTAACATGCTATCGTGTTTTACAAGACTAGCACATCTAAACTGGTGGTCGTACGTAATTGAAACTTTGGCAGTATGTGTAACAAATCAATTGCCTGTATGCACGAACAAAAATTATATTCTTATTAATGTAAACCCCGAGATCCACAATGATTTTAAAAACATGGTCTTGAAAATTGCACAGCATCTCAACAAGTATCTGAAACACTACGACATTTCACTCGAAGTACGTCTCGTCTGTAGGCATGAGATCCGAATTCGTTTGGAAACAATACACCGTACCGGTCATTGCTGAAATACAGAGCTTGTTGTAAATGTTTGTATCACGGTACCCCTCATAATTGTTGCAAAAACATCCCCTTTTTGACCTTTAATGAGATCGACACCTACATCGGTAGAAATAACATAACACAAAAAATACGCATGATAGCGAAATAAAACAACCTGTTCTGCATGAATGATTGCTTTAGCTTTCTCCGCGCATGTAAAGTTTGCCATGTTTTGCCTATTCCGAATTTCGTCCATGTTCGTAATATTATCATATTTGGCAACATGTTATCAGTGCTGAAGCTAACATTATGCATATGGTGGACAATCAAAAACAAATGTATAGAATTTTCGAAAGAAAAAAAGGGTATTTATTGAGTCCCAGGTCAAGGTTTTGTTCTTCAACAAGTCGGCTTTTAAATGACAATAGTTTATCATCTCAACTTGCAGTGAATCATTTGTTTAAGTTATTGAGACATCCCAGTGCACTAAGGGATTTATAGAGCAAATCTCGAAAATAATTATTGAACTCAGCTCTATGCGCTTCGTTCAATAACGAATTTCTCGATTTACTCTGTAAATCCCTTAGTGCACTGGTATTGTTTCAATAACGATATTGGCAGTACCGCCAGAGAAAAAAGAAGATTCAAAACGCACATTTTGCTACGCGCATTTGAATAGGCATAACTGTGTGGTTTGGTCGTGTAAGATCTACTTTTGTGTGGGCTGTCTCAAGTGTGTCGTGCTTTCGTCACACGCATTTCAATTTCTGTTAGTAAATTCCAGTGTAGCGTTAAGCTAAACAGTGATGATCTTTCAGAGAGACCTCATTTGAACTCGGAGAAAGGACTGTGCTCTTAATTATTTGCGATTCGAAACCTCCAGTCGAGCTTTGACGGATAGATTGTGCAGAGTGACTCCTCTTGAATTGACTAACCCCCCCCCCCCCCCCCAAGGACTCGATGGTTAGGACATTTTCAAAATAAATGTGGCATGTTTCTCGTGTTGTATTTTCACTCATCGGGGAGTCTGGTACTAAATATGAACGGTAAGAATGCTCTGAACCCTGCACGTATTATATCCCCATCGTTTTTTCGTTCACATTTTCCCAACATGTTAATTTGCTGAGCGGGGTTTATGTCGTCTGCTAGGTTAAGGCAATCGAACCACTGCAGTCTTGTTTCAAAAACAAAAATTGCTCGTCACGTTGCACTGAGTCTGCACGAATGAGGCAGGCTGGTAATAAATCTTATACATGGTAAGCACGTTCTGAACCCTACACGTTTTCGATTCCTATTGTTGTTACCTTGAAATAATAATTCGGAAACCATTCATTTACTGAACTGATGCAGTCGTAGTTCAGTGTAGTCTGCTACGTATGACAGAGTCGATCGAGTCAGTCGACTTCCAAATGCTTGTCTAGCTGGTACGTTATCGGAATACCACTTGTGATTTCTGTTAGCCGCTGGGAATTGTATACTAACTCATCATTTGGTAATGTGGATAATAAGCTACATGCCACTAACACGGGATATGAGAAGAATCTATTCAAGTCGAAAATGAGATGAGACACAGCGGCTTCTATTTTTAGATCAGTGGGCTTTACTGGCACAGACACATGCAATCTGTCAGAAAAAAAACACTTCTAGCTACTTTAATTGAGCCGCAGGAAATTTATGGTCATTTGGTATTGTGGAGAATATAAGCTACATGTCATTAATTATTTCTGAGGATGAGAGTACATCCTCGCTTAGGCAAAGGGCAGAAGAATACGCTCTGTGGAAAAGTTAGCGCACTCCAAGAGTGCGCTAACAGTTTTAAGCACATCGCCATTAGCCAATCAACTGGTTCACATCAGTCATGTGACACCAGTACTTACTGACAATAGCCGTTATATCTTGTAAATAAAAATACGGAGCATACATGCACACAACTGAGCTCCGCCCATTTCGCTTTTGCTCAGAGCTAGACAATCATAAAAACGAGTTATTTTAATTTTCAAAAAATTAAGGTCAAGTTTGGAAATGTCGGTTCCACCAAAACACTCCGTGTGCATTGCTTTAGCGCCCTATTATGGTGTGTATAGTCTGTGTTGGTCTGTGTCGACCATAATCACGAAAACGCTTAAAGTTATCCACTGATTGTCTTAACTTATTACGTATTGCTACAACTATTCATGCTTGCTGTCAACGGGGGCTGGTGCCTACGGCATTTGCAAACTTTGAAAACCAAATAGTAAACAGAAACTCTTCCTAGCACAACTTCCGTAGTGAAAGATCAGGTACAGGAACATCTCCGCTCCAGCACTTTGTTTGTGCGTCTCATTGAACGTCTCCAGCACTTTGTTCCGTCGCGATATAACCTTCGTGGTTGAAAACGACGTTAAACACCAAATAACGAGCACTTTGTTTGTGGGTTGCATTGAACGTCTCCAGCACTTTGTTTGTGCGTCGCATTGAACGTCTCCAGCACTTTGTTTGTGCGTCGCATTGAACGTCTCCAGCACTTTGTTTGTGCGTCGCATTGAACGTCTCCGATTAACACCGTAATTCTGTGAAGGTGCTTATCAAGAAGAAACAGACATTCTTCACTTTTGGGACGAACAGTCAGACTCAATACAACACTTTCTGTCGGGGATGAATACAGAGGAAATACAGGACACTATAACTCATAACTCATAACTCATAACTCATAACATTTTATTGATCCAACAAAGGAAATTAATTTAGTCATCAGCACATATAGGTCATTAATTAATAACTATAAGAGAATAAAAGAAGAACATTCATAAAACCCATGATATAAAAATACCCTTTTTTCTTGCACACCTGACACACCGACACACCAATACACATGCATACATGCCTACATACATACCTACATACATACCTACATACATACCTACATACATACATACATACATACATACATACATACATACATACATTCCATGTTAAAGTGTAGTTAAGAACATCACAGTAATTATATCATTGTTTGGATTAACAGATAAGTTTTTATGTAAATGATAATAACAACAATCCATAATTAATGCTATTGCACTACCAAGGAAGAGACCAACCAAACACATAAAAACCAATAACAGTAATCATCATCAGTTATCACAGGTATCACAGTAGATTAGCCATCAGGTAGTTAGACTCAATTGGGCAAAATATAGTGTCAACACCATCACAACAAAGCTAGAGCTCATTTTCACAGCACTAGTTATGATCAAAGGTCAAACAGTCATCAAATCATATTAAATCTATCACTAAGAGGTACATTTAAAAGGCATCACTGATAGTCTGTGGCCAGGACGATGGCTCGGTTGCTGTTAAAATATCTCACAGCTGCAGGAAGAAAAGAACGCCGAAAACGCTCCGTTCGACACCTAGGCATGAGAAACCGAGCGTTCCGTGTGATGCGGAGATCCATCAGTGCGTCGTGGAGGGGATGCCCTGGGTCGAACAGAATAGCTCTGGACTTACTGGCAAGCCTTCTTTCGACAAGGACTTCAAGGGTGTCAAGGCTCTGGCCTACAGTAGAACTTGTTTTCTTTATCAGCCTGTTCAGCCTGCCAGTGTCCCTTGCAGTGGCATTCCCTCCCCAACACACTGATGCAAACACCATCACACTGCACACCATACTCTGATAAAACATGTACAGCATCTTGTTACACACATGGAATGATCTCAGCTTGCGCAGGAAAAACAATCTTGACTGCGTCTTCTTAAAAACAGCATCAACATGATTAAACCAGCTTAGCTTGTTATCTAGAACTACACCTAAATACTTGTACTCGCTGACTATCTCAATCGCATCACCTTTGATGACTACAGGATGGACAGTGTTTTTCTTTTTGCGAAAATCAAAAATCATTTCCTTCGTCTTGCTTGCGTTTAATACTAAAAAGTTGGAATCACACCAAGACACAAAATCATCAATACGTTCTCTATACAAGCTCTCATCACCATCAAGAATACTACCAACCACGGCAGAGTCGTCAGAAAAATTTCTGAAGATGACATGACTCTCCTTGTACTTTAAAATCAGATGTATACAGGGTGAACAAAAAAGGTGACAAAACTGTTCCTTGTGGTGCTCCGGTGAAAGTGTTAATCATGTCAGATGTAAAAGTACCATTCCATCGTACAAACTGTGGTCTATCTACTAAATAATCCAGAATCCATTTCACTGTACTATGATGCAACGACATGTTTTGTAACTTCTGAGCCAGAAGATGAGGCTGAATAGTCTGAAAGGCAGAAGAAAAATCAAAAAACATAACTCTAACACAAGCAGAGCTCTTCTCCAGATGTGTGTACACAGAATGTAACATAAACAATAGTGCATCATCAACCCCTACTTTGGCCCTGTATGCAAACTGCAAAGAATCTTGAAAAGCAGCAACTTGTACCTTCAAAACAGTCAACACCAGTCTTTCAAAAACTTTCATAATGTGAGAAGTGAGAGCTACAGGCCTATAGTCATTCAGACATGACACCTTAGGCTTCTTCGGCACTGGCACAATGCAATACGGAAAGAATAAATAAAGCCACGGAAAAAAACATACGGAATACCAACAGTGGCCGGGAAAAAGTAAAAACAATCCAATAACGCTACACTGACCAACAGTATTGGTAAAACGAAGGATTCAACACACAACACGGCCACACAGCCACAACGCGAAGGAGGGGGGAGAAGGGCAAAACTTCGCGCCCAAAAATCACCCCCACGGCAAACCCCGCCCACCCAACCGAAAGGCCCCACTACACGCATCAAAGAGGCACACCCAACCATTGGCGGAACGCTGATTGACACACACTGTCTTGCATCTACACGCACCAATGAACCACACCTCAACTCTGACGAAACTGCCTATTTAAACAGCTGGACTCGAACAGCATGAGAGAACATGACAGCATCCTCGAAATCAGTCTACTACCCGCGAACGCGGACGCTCCTAACCAAACCCTTCAACTGAACCAGAAACCAGCCAAAGAAAGGGTAAACCCCATTCTGGAAAGACTACAGGAGACGGTCAAATGCAGAACGAGCTTAACCACAGCGAAACAATCGAAAACACTCGCAATCAAGAAGAACCGGTGTGTACCCTTTTTGAAAGGGGCCACCGACTTAAACAGCTGGAATCAAACAGCATGAGAGAACATGACAGCATCCTCGAAATCAGTCTACTACCCGCGAACGCGGACGCTCCTAACCAAACCCTTCAACTGAACCAGAAACCAGCCAAAGAAAGGGTAAACCCCATTCTGGAAAGACTACAGGAGACGTTCAAATGCAGAACGAGCTTAACCACAGCGAAACAATCGATAACACTCGCAATCAAGAAGAACCAGTGTGTACCCTTTTTGAAAGGGACCACCGACTTCAACCCAAGTTTAAACGGCAACAATACGGAACAAAAACCGTTAAAGGCACGATGTACTATACAATCACCAAGCCTTACATAAGCCTCAATCACTGAGAGGACAAATACACCCAAACAAGGGAAAGGAAAAATAATCATCTATAAATGATTATTCTCAATCGAGAAACAAAGTGATGAGGATATGGGTTTGAATAGTTGTCCCCTGACGAGGCTACCTTTCAGTTTCCCCAGAACACCTCTATAAAATCACAAAGAAGCTATCCTAGCAATTTGAAACTGTAAATATTGCCGAAAAGTACTATAATTGGGAGAGGTACTTCGGGAACTCTGGGCTGCCTACTGCATTTGCTGGGTTTGGCAGACCCTTGATATTTTACCCCCTATGATTGATCGGTCCGTACGGGCCAGCAAGGGTCCAACCATGTAGCAATTGCCTTCGTGCGATCCTCAGTAGTGTGGAAAAGCACCCAGAGACACCCAAAACCTCTCCTCAACAATACCGGTACACGTGTTGACTTACAACAGCGGTACTCAATACCCCTAAGTATTGAAACAATTTGCTAAAAACATTTGAACACAAACGGTGAACACCGCGTGTTAATAAAACCAACACCTCTCAATGTAAACCACCACAACAACTGAAACAACAGTTAGAACTCGTACACCATCAACAAACTACAACTATGCAGATATACAAGTACACCGACAACAACAACGGACAGCCTAACGAATTGAGTGCCAACGCAAACGGAACCGCCTCGGCCCACCTCACCACACCCAACAACCACTGATATCTACAATACATCCCACTTCAGAAGAAACGCTCAACCCCCCACTAAGCGAAACAATAACAACAATCTGCCAAAATTGTGACAGCATCCTCGAAATCAGTCTACTTCCCGCGAACGCGGACGCTCCTAACCAAACCCTTCAACTGAACCAGAAACCAGCCAAAGAAAGGGTAAACCCCATTCAGGAAAGACTACAGGAGACGTTCAAATGCAGAACGAGCTTAACCACAGCAAAACAATCGACAACACTCGCAATCAAGAAGAACCGGTGTGTACCCTTTTTGAAAGGGACCACCGACTTCAACCCAAGTCTGAACGGCAACAATACGGAACAAAAACCGTTAAAGGCACGATGTACTACACAATCACCAAGCCTTACATAAGCCTCAATCACTGACTGAGAGGACAGTACACACAAATACACCCAAACAAGGGAAATGAAAAATAGTCATCTATAAATGATTATTCTCAATCGAGAAACAAAGTGATGAGGATAGACACTGACCAACACTAAAAGAAAAACAAAGACGCGGGCATCAAAGACAATCTTATCTAAACGTTCCACCATGCTGCTGCCCACCACATCTGCATAAACTAGCAGACCGCAGACCTACAACCCCCGGCCATAAAAACTGGCACGCCACAACAAAGCCAAACAAAGCCAAGCAGCCAACTCTCTTTGGCACACCGAGACACCACAGACTTGAACGGATGTAACACATCCGCCTCAATTATATCACCGCCATACCAGCAGCATCTGACCACACAGCGGTTATACGCCTAATCCACTCCGCCCGGCACCAAACTATTTCCGACACACCGACACGCCACCCTTCACACCGATTAAGGTTCAGCACAAGAGGTTGGAGAAACACTCCTAAACCCCTCCGCCAACTCACTCGTCCACACACTCGAACCAATTATAAACCTCCAACCGAGCACTTCATTCCAGAACTCAACAAGTCGCTGATCCCCGCACATTCCTTTATCAAAAGGACACGGGCTACAATCTCACCACCCGTGGACAAAGAAACTCTGTCACCACACAACTCTCCCCCTAAACATGGGAAGACACTCCAAAACATAACTCCGAATCCAAAAGAGGCAACTAACCAGGATTTCAAATGAAAAGGAAAAAAGGATCAACAACAACCTGACACGAGCCAAACAATTCGTAATCAACTTGTCAAATGTACAACTTTCAAATGAACAATACTTGGGCCTAGAAAAAGGCCTCAAATTCATACCTACACCAAAAACAAACAAACCAACCATGAGAAAACGAATCTCGGCAGATTTCTGCAAACTTGCACAAAAAATTAGATGCAAATTCTACTTCCGTGAAAACACCTCCGACACCGCAGTACCTCCATTCTACACAGAATCCAATTGGAACCCCCCACCAGGAAACGAAGCCATCGAGAAATACATCTTCAATACCAGAATGGAACTATACAATCTTTCTTTGAAGAAACTACAATCCAACCTCTCTGAAAATGAAAGGAAAGCACTCAAAGAGCTATCCGACAATCAAAATATTGTCATACGCAAGGCCGACAAAAACAACACAATCGGGATTTTGAACAAATCCACCTACAACGAGGAAGCACAATTCCAGCTCTCAGGGGTACACTACAAAAACATCCCCCCACCTGATCAACTGTCATTGATCAATCAAATGATGACAATCATAACCCATCTACAGAAAACCCAACAAATTGACAAACCAACATACAACTTTCTGAGCCAAACCAAGAAGGCACACAAAACGGGGAAACTGTACTTTCTTCCTAAAATACACAAATTCTCCAAAGAAGAAATCTGCAACCTACAGACGAACGGAACCCAAGCCACTAGAATTCCAAGCAGACCTATCATTTCTCAATGCGACACCCCATCCCAATACGTGGGAAAATTCATCGATTTCTTCCTACTACCCACTGTAAAAAAAACAGTCCACCTACATCAGAGACACATTGGATTTCATCCAACAGATCGAACAACTCATTCTTCCCCCTAATGTACTCATTTGTACATTCGACATCACCAGCATGTATACCAACATGACAGCAAATGAACTCATCAGTGCAGTCAACGAAGCTTTACCCAGCACCCTGTGTATTCCACCACTACCACCCATCCACAAATCACACATCGTGGCACTTCTCGAACTCATCTTAAAAAACAACAACTTTGTGTTCAACAACCAACACTACAACCAGTGCATTGGAGCCGCCATGGGAATGAAGGCATCCTATCAAAACTCATTGAAAGAGAATACATACCAGGTGAATTAGACCTGATCAAACAAGAAGTCTTGAACATACCAAGAAACACACTTCTGAAACAAAAGACTGAGAAACCTGAAAGAACTTCTAGTAAAAACCTCGTAACAAATCAAACAACAAGCAACACCTGCCTTGCCTAAACCAGGCAAAGAAAACAACACAACGCCAGGAACCCCAGTGTTTATTCACAACATGAACACAACAACAAACACACAAAAAATACGGAAAGAATAAATAAAGCCACGGAAAAAAACATACGGAATACCAACATTGGCCGGGAAAAAGTAAAAACAATCCAATAACGCTACACTGACCAACAGTATTGGTAAAACGAAGGATTCAACACACAACACGGCCACACAGCCACTACGCGAAGGAGGGGGGAGGGAGGGCAAAACTTCGCGCCCAAAAATCACCCCCGCGGCAAACCCCGCCCACCCAACCGAAAGGCCCCACTACACGCATCAAAGAGGCACACCCAACCAGTGGCGGAACGCTGATTGACACACACTGTCTTGCATCTACACGCACCAATGAACCACACCTCAACTCTGACGAAACTGCCTATTTAAACAGCTGGACTCGAACAGCATGAGAGAACATGACAGCATCCTCGAAATCAGTCTACTACCCGCGAACGCGGACGACGCTCCTAACCAAACCCTTCAACTGAACCAGAAACCAGCCAAAGAAAGGGTAAACCCCATTCTGGAAAGACTACAGGAGACGTTCAAATGCAGAACGAGCTTAACCACAGCGAAACAATCGATAACACTCGCAATCAAGAAGAACCAGTGTGTACCCTTTTTGAAAGGGACCACCGACTTCAACCCAAGTTTAAACGGCAACAATACGGAACAAAAACCGTTAAAGGCACGATGTACTATACAATCACCAAGCCTTACATAAGCCTCAATCACTGAGAGGACAAATACACCCAAACAAGGGAAAGGAAAAATAGTCATCTATAAATGATTATTCTCAATCGAGAAACAAAGTGATGAGGATATGGGTTTGAATAGTTGTCCCCTGACGAGGCTACCTTTCAGTTTCCCCAGAACACCTCTATAAAATCACAAAGAAGCTATCCTAGCAATTTGAAACTGTAAATATTGCCGAAAAGTACTATAATTGGGAGAGGTACTTCGGGAACTCTGGGCTGCCTACTGCATTTGCTGGGTTTGGCAGACCCTTGATATTTTACACGCCACCCTTCAAACCGATTAAGGTTCAGCACAAGAGGTTGGAGAGACACTCCTAAACCCCTCCGCCAACTCACTCGTCCGCACACTCGAACCAATTATAAACCTCCAACCAAGCACTTCATTCCAGAACTCAACAAGTCGCTGATCCCCGCACATTCCTTTATCAAAAGGACACGGGCTACAATCTCACCATCCGTGAACAAAGAAACTTTGTCACCACACAACTCTCCCCCTAAACATGGGAAGGCACTCCAAAACAAAACTCCGAATCCAAAAGAGGAAACTAACCAGGCTTTCAAATGAAAAAGAAAAAAAGATCAACAACAACCTGACACGAGCCAAACAATTCGTAATCAACTTGTCAAATGTACAACTTTCAAATGAACAATACCTGGGCCTAGAAAAAGGCCTCAAATTCATACCTACACCAAAAACAAACAAACCAACCATGAGAAAACGAATCTCGGCAGATTTCTGCAAACTTGCACGAAAAATTAGATGCAAATTCTACTTCCGTGAAAACACCTCCAACACCGCAATACCTCCATTCTACACAAAATCCAATTGGAACCCCCCACCAGGAAACGAAGCCATCGAGAAATACATCTTCAATACCAGAATGGAACTATACAATCTTTCTTTGAAGAAACTACAATCCAACCTCTCTGAAAATGAAAGGAAAGCACTCAAAGAGCTATCCGACAATCAAAACATTGTCATACGCAAGGCCGACAAAAACAACACAATCGTGATTTTGAACAAATCCACCTACAACGAGGAAGCACAATTCCAGCTCTCAGGGGTACACTACAAAAACATCCCCCCACCTGATCAACTGTCATTGATCAATCAAATGATGACAATCATAACCCATCTACAGAAAACCCAACAAATTGACAAACCAACATACAACTTTCTGAGCCAAACCAAGAAGGCACACAAAACGGGGAAACTGTACTTCTTCCAAAAGTACACAAATTCTCCAAAGAAGAAATCTGCAACCTACAGACGAACGGAGCCCAAGCCACTAGAATTCCAAGCAGACCTATCATTTCCCAGTGCGACACCCCATCCCAATACGTGGGAAAATTCATCGATTTCTTCCTACTACCTACTGTAAAAAAACAGTCCACCTACATCAGAGACACATTGGATTTCATCCAACAGATCGAACAACTCATTCTTCCCCCTAATGTACTCATTTGTACATTCGACATCACCAGCATGTATACCAACATGACAGCAAATGAACTCATCAGTGCAGTCAACGAAGCTTTACCCAGCACCCTGTGTATTCCACCACTACCACCTATCCACAAATCACACATCGTGGCACTTCTCGAACTCATCTTGAAAAACAACAACTTTGTGTTCAACAACCAACACTACAACCAGTGCATTGGAGCCGCCATGGGAATGACGGCATCCCCGGAAATATGCGACATACGCATGTTCCAACTCATGAATGAAATCCTCGACAAATATGCCTACAAAGACACGATTCTTTGGCACGGACGCTACAGAGATGACGGCATCATGTTCTTCAACGCTGACAAAAACCAAATTCACCAGTTATTTGAGATAGCCAACGCCCACCACCCTCTACTCAAATTCACATACAACATCTCTGACTCAGAGGCGACGTTCCTCGACACCACCATCTACAAAGGCAACAGATTCCTGTCCAACAAAATACTGGACCTGAAAACACACAGAAAATCTACTGAAACATTCCAGTATCTCCATCGTGAATCTGCCCACCCACCCAGTGTCTTTAAAGGACTGGTAAAAGGTGAAATGATCAGATACATTCGAACCAACAACAACATAACCACACAGAACAAGGAAACTGATCTATTCCTATCAAAACTCCTTGAAAGAGAATACATACCAGTTGAATTGGAACTGATCAAACAAGAAGTCTTGAACATACCAAGAAACACACTTCTGAAACAAAAAACCGACCATCCCACCAAAAACAAAGCTCCACCACTTCTCATGGTCTCAACATACAACCCCAGACTGAGACACCTTAAAAAGAAACTCCTAAAACATTGGAAACTGATTCTACAAGACACGGAATGTGCCAGACTGTTCCCTAAACCTCCCCTTGTGGCCTATGCCAGACTGTTCCCTAAACATCCCCTTGTGGCCTATGCCAGACACAGGAACCTGAAAGAACTTCTTGTAAAAACCTCGTAACAAATCAAACAACAAGCAACACCTGCCTTGCCTAAACCAGGTAAAGAAAACAACACAACGCCAGGAACCCCATTGTTTATTCACAACACAACAACAAACACAAAACATACGGAAAGAATAAATAAAGCCACGGAAAAAAACATACGGGATACCAACAGTGGCCGGGAAAAAGTAAAAACAACCCAATAACGCAACACTGACCAACAGTATTGGTAAAACGAAGGAATCAACACACAACACGGCCACACGGCCGCAACGCGGAGGAGGGGGGAGGGAGGGCAGAACTTCGCGCCCAAAAATCACCCCCACGGCAAACCCCGCCCACCCAACCGAAAGGCCCCACTGCACGCATCAAAGATGCACACCCAACCATTGGCTGAACGCTGATTGACACACACTGTCTTGCATCTACACGTACCACGGACGAAACCCGACCCCACCAATGAAACCACACCTCAACTCTGACGAAACTGCCTATTTAAACAGACAGAGCCAAATACTTAACCACATCACGAGTTTCTTCTGATTCAGACCCACCACGCTTTCCAACTACGCTCCTCGACCTACACCATCCTCCATCACTATGGCCACCAACTTCAACAATGAGATTGCCGAGACCCAATTCGACTTCTCCTTGGAAAATGAAGAGGAGTCCACCATCCACGCCAGCCAGTACCACACCTCCAGGGAGCTGGAATTGAACAGCATGAGGGAACATGACAGCATCCTCGAGATCAGTCTACTACCCGCGAACGCGGACGCCCCTAACCAAACCCTTCAACTGAACCAGAAACCAACCAAAGAAAGGGTAAACCCCATTCTGGAAAAACTACAGGAAACGTTCAAATCTAGAACGAGCTTAACCACAGCAAAACAATCGATAACACTCGCAATCAAGAAGAACCGTTGTGTACCCTTTCTGAAAGGGGCCACCGACTTCAACCCAGGTTTGAACGGCTCAACTGCAAGAATGCAGGGGCTCAGAGAACAATTTCGGGACATCATAAGGGAACACAACAATTCCCTCCAACACCACTTCGCCGAATTCCTCGAGGGGGAAATTGGAAACGAGACAGAAACCATCAAATGTCTCCGCGATGAAGCCCTCGCCATCGCGGGTAAAGATGAAGAAACTCTCAATATGCTGAAACACAGCCTCCAAAAATTCATCAAGGATGAACAAACTTTGGTACAACGCCACCGGGACTACGAGGAAGACAGGGAAAAACGCGAACACCGCAACCAACAACGAAAACGGCCACGGGACCACTCAACAAGTGACTACAGAATCCCCAAGCTGCCAAAGCGACATTAGACAAAACTTTTGTCTAAAACCTACACTCCGGTCTGCCCTCGGGCGGACCACCCTCATCTTCCAAAAAGGGATGAAGTGTTTCGTTGCTAAACCGCTTTATGAAACAACCAACACACCCCCTCCCCCTGTCAACCTGTACATACAGTACACAGACAAAATAATGAGAAGGGTTGAACAAACAACCACACCACTCCCCACATTTACCTGTACCATCAGTACACACAACAATACGGGAGAAAACGTTAAAGGCACGATGTACTATGCAATCACCAAGCCTTACACAAGCCTCAATCACTGAGAGGACAGTACACACAAATACACCCAGACAAGGGAAATGAAAAATAGTCATCTATAAATGATTATTCTGAATCAAGGAACAAAAGTGATGAGGATATGGGTTTGACTAGTTGTCCCCTGACGAGGCTACCTTTCAGTTTCCCCAGAACACCTCCATAAAATCACAAAGAAGCTATCCTAGCTATTTGAAACTGTAAATAGTGCCGAAAAGTACTATAATTGGGAGAGGTACTTAGGGATCTCTGGGCTGCCTACTGCATTTGCCGGGTTTGGCAGACCCTTGATATTTTACCCCCTAAGTTTTCCAAGCAGATGGAATTTTGCACAAAGACAACGACATGGAAAACATGGTGTGAAAAATCTTGCACAGCTGATCAGCACAGATGGACAATACCTTAGGCTTGACACCGTCAGGTCCTGCTGACTTGTTTACCTTGGTCTTTTTCAGCTGTTTACAAACATCATCAACTGACAGTGTGACTGGCTCCTGTACAACAAAATCAGAAAAATTTCCAGAACTAACAATCTCATCCTGTTCATCCTTAAAATCATGGACATCAAACCTTGCTGACTGCTGCTTAGCCTCTTGTGAAAGAAACAAAAGTTAACGATCACAGATACTGCAATCACTCGCTGTACGAACAGACAGATTGCCACAAGCAGAAAGGGGTGGTCTAAGAATGGTTTCCCGTAAGGGGAACAGGTACCACATCTCCCGATTACCTGAAACGATGGTCGCAGGTTGATCAGCTTCTAAGGTATGCACAAGAACTCGACGAAATGAAGATGCACATCAGTGCTTGTTGCCATGTCATTTGGAGATTGGTTTCAAAGTACACACCGTGACCCAGACATGTCAAAGTGCCGATGGAGAAGGAATAACGTGTGTACTCCTGTGTCAGTGGCGGTCTCCGTGCTACCGGCAGACTTCACGTACATTGTTGACAATGACAGATGTAAAGTAACGTATGCTCGTTTTGTGTTTTGGTAATTGAAGCTCTATCGAGCATGTGTCGTCAGTGCCCTTCTATTCGGCAGCGAGTCGTGGACAGTTTACTCAATGCAGGAAAGGAGGCTGAACACATTCCACATGCGCAACCTACGGCGGATCCTAGGAATCAAGTGGTCATACCGGGTGACCAACAACGAGGTCCTGGAACGTGCTATCATGCCCAGCATGTACACACTGCTCTGGCAACGCCGACTCCGTTGGCTTGGTCACGTACGCAGAATGGAAGACGGATCCCCAAGGATCTACTGTACGGTGAGCTGGCATCAGGCAAGAGACCACAGGGACGCCCCCAACTCCGCTATAGAGATGTCTGCAAAAGAGACATGAAGGCCCTCGACATGGACATCAACGGCTGGGAAGACCTTGCTCAAGATCAAGCCTGCTGGAGACAGGAACTGAAGAGAAGTCTAGCCAAGGGGGAAGAGAAGCTCAAACAATAGCCTCGGAAGCACAAAGGCTCAAAACCAAAGAAAAGAACAGTAAAGTAACAACATCAGATACTGTTCACAAGTGTCACAGTGGTTGCTGCGGCAGAGACTGCCACTCTCGTATCGGGCTGCACAGCCACAGCAGGCGCTGTTCCAGCACCAAATGACTTTTTCAGGCGCAGTTCCATGGCCCCTTCGGGACCGACGGATGCCGACGACCGACTGAATTGAAGCTCGCATTTTTCATGATCCGCTAACTTCGACCATTATTTTTGAATATTCACTGAGACTTGGCATGTAACCTCTACATACACCACACCAGCCTCTCTCTCTCTCTCTCTCTCTCTCTCTCTCTCTCTCTCTCTCTCTCTCTCTCTCTCTCTCTCTCTCTCTCTCTCTCTCTCTCTCTCTCTCTCTCTCTCTCTCTCTCTCTCTCTTAGTCTACATATCCTGCTGTAAGTAATATGTAAAAAAAAAGAGCGTAATCCCCTTTTTTCACCAGGTCCACCGAATAAGTATTTCCAAAAGGTGCTGAACCTGACCGATCGTGGCGTCTCTTTCATGCTGGAAGCCTACCCTGTTCCTGACACGTTCGTCTTCAGTCATCTCGGCAGTACTGTATCATCCGCACATTTTTCATCGAAATGCAGACAGGTTGAAGTGTCACAACGTACGGTTAACTGTCTGATAGTACCACTGGCTGGAAACGAGCACCAGCTAGGCCTTCATACACTCAATGTGTCAAATGGATTGGGAAGCGTTGACATCAATTTCAACATCCAAAAGGAAGGTAAATATGGTTGTCGTGTATGTATCTGTATATATGTGTGAGTGTTTGTACATTCTAACTTGTGCTTTGCAAATTAGTTAAACCGATGACCGTTGCTATGTTTTGTCCAAAAACCATAAACACAAACCAAGTGAGAAACCATTCATAATGTCTGCATCGGTATCAATGTAAGTGTTGAAGCGCTGTTGCAATAGACGATTGTCGAAAATAACTCTTTCAGTATTTTCAGCTGTCTGGAAGAGTAAGACCCCCTTTATCTCGGCCAAGCTTTTCAAAACATCCGGAGTATTTTCGACGCTTCCGATCGGCTTTATCTTAATTGCGATCGTCACGAACAACTTACTCTGATATGAATGTTATGCAGCTCGCGCACTTTTTTTCAGCGTTCACGAGTTTATGACCTGGTTCAGTAGCCCCCTCCGTAACAAGTAACTAGTAAGACAGCCTGTCGGAAATAATTATTTCGTTTATTTTCTTTTCTGTAGAAAGTCACATCTAGGAAAAACAGGGAGGTAAAGCTATCAACTTCCTTTTCGTCTTAAACCTCGCGTAGTAAGTTGCATTGTCACGGAGAAAACATGTCCCACTCACCACACCCATAAGAGTGATAGGCCCTCTTAATCCAATCCGATGTACTGATGACAGCTTCCAAGGATACTATTGCTTGAATGTGTATGCTGGCGGTGTTGAAGGGTGTTGCGTTGGCCAGGTTACGGGTTATCTCCCATTAGTGTGCCAGGTGCTTGTTTATTGCATGGGTTGTAGCTCTAGCGGAGGCGGTGCAAAACTTATCTCATGTTTATTCTTGTCAGGCCAGATACTTGTATTATTGTTATATTAAAAGGAATTTTGAATAGGATCACCTTTGATTCAGGATAACCCAACACCTGCTTTCGAACACTGGACTTGTTGATTAGGGTTATGTCCAACCTCTTGTATATCTTTTGCTATGCTGTTTGGAGATCTTGTAGGTTAGGGTTATGTCCAACCTCACATGCTGTGGTGAATAACGATTTTGGTTATACATGCCTGCTATCCATGAGAAGACAACACAAGCTATACACTATGTTGTTCTTGGTTTTGGTTATTTCGAACTTGGTGCCGCAGTAACAATTGTAGTTGTTGTTGCTTTACGTTAGCTTGATTTTAAAAAAAAATGCCCTTTCTTGTTCAGGTCTTCAAGTTTCTCTCTGTCTGTCTGATGCTGAAGTCTGGTCATAATACAATTTAAGTCTTGGCTTAAATTTGGTTATGGGAGTTCACTATTTGTTGTATAAATAATAACACAAAGTGTTTTAGATCGAGGTCACGTAGGTTTGGCTTGAGGTCCCGTGAATCTTGGTCAGCACACCTGCTTATAGCGAACAACTCAGTGATCAGCAAGCTATCGGTGGCGATTCGTGGTTCCTATGTTTATACTTTCGAAAGTTAAATGGTATCGTATTTAGCGCACGCTGCATAGCATACACATCAGAGTTAGTTGTTCGTCCTGATCGCAGGATAAAGCCGATCGGAAGCGTGGAACATGCTCCGGATGTTGTGAAAAACTTGACCGAGTTAAAGGGGCTCTTACTCTACCAGACCGCTGACAATCATGTGGGAATTATTTCTGGAAAACGTCTATTGTACATTCAAGTATTTACTTCAACAATCTCTATATATCCCTGTTTGTGTCTGTCTGTCTGTCTGTTTTTGTCTCTCTTTCACTCTGTCCTAAGAAAAAGGAGGGAGAGAGCAAGCGAGAGAGAGAGAGAGAGCGAGAGAGAGAAAGCGAGAGAGAGAAAGCGAGAGAGAGAGAGAGAGTTAATGTGGGGAGGGGTGTGTGTGGCAGGTCGTAAATGGGAAAAACATCCTGTTGCTAATTCTGTAACTGATTTATTTGATGGGGATGTTGATTTATTTCTATTAAATATTGTTTGTGCTTATCTTCAATGCGGTTTCCTTGTCGTGTAATGCACAAAGAACGTAGCAATCTCGTTACAAACACATCAACATGCTTTGAACTCGAAACAGACCAGCTTTTAATAACACAGAAGGTGATATGCTCTCCTCGGACCAACAAAACATTCTGGCATGAAAACACGCCAACAAACATCGTTGTTGTCATCATTTTGGAACAGCAACAGTGCGCACAATAATTGACAAGAATCCCTTCTTCTGAACGACATTTTTAGAATGCAATTCGAGGTCCCAAAGCGCGTCAGAAGTTTAAGATTTCACGTGGACTGTCCGTCGCTTTTCTTCCAGTTTCAAAATGTTCATAGCTGCCATTTTACTTGCAAGTTCAGTAAGTGTTTACCATCTGCCTTTTCGTTTAAGTTTCTGTAGATTTTTCGTATTGCATTTTGCAACTAAACATATAAGTTGCAAATTGACCAATGTAATTATCAACGTTGATTGGGTCTTTGAGAGTAAATGCTTACAACCCCTGTCCTCGGAAACAAAAATCCAAAGCCGCGATGGTGTCACGCATCAAATACACTGCCTGATTGGCTTTCACTTTGACATGCAATCCACGTTTCACCTGAAGCTCAAACCCATCAACTTGTCGCACATTCTTTCTTTCTTTATTTATTTGGTGTTTAACGTCGTTTTAAACCACGAAGGTTATATCGCGACGGCTTGTCACACATGAACATTATGATATGTTTGATGGGTTGTTGACAGACCAGCTTTTTTGTCGGTCCAAGGGGGAGCATATCGTCTTCTGTTTCATATTAATTGACCAAGGTCGAAGGCCGCGGTCAATAGATATGAAACACAAGTCGATATGCCCCCCGTTGGGTCAAAGGTCACAGAAGATTTGTGTCGTACAGCGAAGGAAAGAATAGCGATCTTGTTTCCGACTCATTGCCTCTGTTTTTCATTAGACCTGTCATTCTGCTTGCTCGGCTTTGTTAGATGTTTGCATATCTTGTTGCTATGTTCTTTGCTTTTATTATTATTTCTTATTTGCGCTTCGTTTATCGATACAACGTCTTGTACACGGGTCAACATTTGTGTGTCAGGGGTCAATTGGTTTGACTTGAACTTGACGTTCGTGTTTCTCCGAACGTCTGTGTATCGAAACACAGATACACGTACTCCATGACTGTGTAAGACAAAACATATCGCTAGGTTTCATTTGTTTGTGATGAATGTATGACCTTTCATGAAGTAGTGGTTTTTTTTAATTACTTTTGCCAGTTTGCCAGTTCGTTTTTGGAACTTTGCAAAGCAGTGTCGTGTCGTCTCTTTAGGTTTGGGGAAACCCCAATGAAAAGAACCGAAGAATCCCCGAGCGTTTCTCTTGGGTTTGCTTTTGATTATCCATGTATAACCTGCTTCCTGCAACTTTGGTAACCGGGGATTTATTGCATGGGAACATGAGATTTATTTCCCAGGTGTTTGTGAATGAAAACTCGTGAAAATGATGACATTGTTTGTTTGTTACCCAGCTGGTAAAGAAAGAAAACTTGTCAAAATGATGACAATAGGGGAGATTTGCAGCACATGTTGCTGGTGAAACTCTGCTACGTCTCGGTTTGTTGTTGTATTTGTTCGCCAATTACATCATTGTTGGTCTTTTCAAAATGTATCCATTCGTTCTCACCTTGCTCACTGTCACAGTGTTTTGTTTTGTTTTTTTTTTGTTTTTTTTTTTGGATTTTTTTTTCTTTTTTTTGTTTTTTTTTTCTTTCTTTCTTTAGGAGATCAGACATTGTTAATCACACATGTGCGTGCGTTTTTTTTTTATATCGGAAGTTTTTTTTATAATTTTTTTTATAATCATTTTAATTCTTATTAAGTTGTTATTGTTTTCCTTCAGTCTCACTCTTTCTCTCAGCTTCACACTCAATGGACAGTAAACAGATCATGGACAATTGTTTTTAATTTTTTTTTTATTTACATTTACCCTCTCTCTCTCTCCTCTCTCTCTCTCCTCTCTCTCTCTCTCTCTCTTTCTCACACTTGTCCACACAACATCTCTCTCTCTCTCTCTCTCTCTCACTCACTCTCTCTCTCTCTCTCTCTCTCTCTCTCTCTCACTCACTCCCTAGTCTGTCTTTCTCTGCATCTTGTCTGTTTTTTTCTGAATTTTGTTCTTCGGAATTTTCTGTCTTCTTCTTTGTTCTTCTTTTTTGCTTCGTCTCTCTCTCTCTCTCTCTCTCTCTCTCTCTCTCTCTCTCTCTCTCTCTCTCTCTCTCTCTCTCTCTCTCTCTCTCTCTCTCTCTCCTCTCCCCCATACTCTGTCGGTCTCTCTCTCCCCCTCTCTCCCATAGTCTGCCAATCTCTCTCTCTCTCTCTCTCTCTCTCTCTCTCTCTCTCTCTCTCTCTCTCTCTCTCTCTCTCTCTCTCTCTCTCTCTCTCTCTCTCTCTCTCTCTCTCACTGTCTCCTCTCGTTCTATCTTCTCTCTCTCCACCTATTTTTTTTTTTATACATTTTGTCCTATATTTTCTTCCGTCATCATTTCTCCTTTTGTTACCTAACGTTTCTTTATTTCAATTTCACAGATAGCAACATATATGCGAGTCACAAGTCAATTATTTTTCTTAAACTTAACTCTGTTTCAAAAATACATCCGATCTCTAAAGGGGTACCGTATCTATAAATACCTATGCACATTTTTGCAATCAAGATCAGCAAATTGACATAGTTTGCTTCAGCGGATGAAATAGAATTCCTTTTAACTAGGCCAAATAGGGCATCCCGCACATCAACATGAATTTTTGTTAAACAAGCAAATTGATCAAATCGGTAGATCAAAGAATTTGTATTTGAAGGTAGTAATTTATAACCACCACACCGCGTGCGCCTCGTAAGAAGTTACCCACATATAATGCAGGTTTCATTGGAATACAACTCCCAATACTTTACATTGTTTCATTTTTATCTTGGTAACGATATCTAGCCTACAAAAGGTGCGATTCAAAATTCGTGGGATATTGGTTCATTGTTTTCAGACAGAGCAGTGATAACAAGCCTGACACTGAACAACACAAACGAGACAGTGACAGTGAATGGAGATGGCAGAGTGACCCTCTACCTGACTTGCACTGTGTCCGGTCGACCTCTCCCTGGAAACGTAACCATCACGCATGGCTACACTCCTCTTGACCCCCGTGACATTCAGTACCAGAGAACAGGGGACGGGGACCTGCAGGCAGTGTTGACACTGAAGGCAGTGAATTATCACCATATGGGAACCTACACCTGCACAGCCACAAATGGAATTGTTCGTCCAGACTCTAAGACGATTCGGCTTAACGTACAATGTAAGTTTTTCTTGCGAAAAAGCAACTGAAATGAGTTTCACACGGCACAGTGAGCTCGACACACACACACACACACACAGACACACACACACACACACACACACACACACACAACCACTCACACACAATCACACACACACAAACACACACACACACAAACACACACACAAACACACCAACACACGCACACAGACACGCGCAGACACACACACACACACACACACACACACACAAACACACACACACACACACACACACGCACACACACACACGAGACACACACGCACCTAAAGTGTGGATGGTTACCTAAGAGGCGGCACTGGGTGCAGTGCCTTTCTAGTGCACTTGCACTACAACAGCACTGGGTGCAGTACTCGCTCCGGCATCGAAGAATTTTGCACTATAAAAAGGCACAAAATTTGACCTATTTCGTCGCCTATAGAGGACGGAAAGAATGTCATTTTGAACATTGTTATGACATTCTTTCCGTCAAAAAAGTCAATTTAACGGTGTTAAATGAAGCGATCATCCACACAATTAGGTTGCCATCCAGAGTTTAGGTTGCCATCCACGTGTGGATGGTTGCCTTATGGTGATTTAGGCAACCAAACCTGTGGAAACGGGGGTACACACACACACACACACACACACACACACACACACACACACACACACACACACACGTACGTGCGGATCTGATATAGTAAGATTTTAGTAATTATTGTTCACAATCATGTCTTTGTTCAGGTTCACCAAGAAAAATCTTTCACAAGATTGTAATCACGGAAGGGGGCTGGCATATGTCTTTCCAACTGACAGCGTTCCCTGTTCCTGATCGGTTTGTTTTCGTCCATCTTGGTAGTCAGACATCCGGGCCAGGACAAGATGTATCTGAAAATTTTACAGAGCAATGTAAGCAAGATCCAGTGAATAAGTTAATTGTCAACTGTGAAGTCAGCCCAAGTCAACAGTCTCGCAATCTTTCAGGATACTTCAGAGCAGAGATCTTTAACAAAGTGGGACAAGTTGACTTCATCTTTCAGGTCCCAGACGAAAAAGGTAGACATATTTGTTCAAACGGATCGTTTTACTAATTAGTTCACCACACACACACACACACACACGCACACGCACACGCACACGCACACACACACACACACACACACACACACACACACACACACACACACACACACACACACACAGACACGCGAAAGGGCAAAGTTGTATTGCTTAGTCCTTTCATTGGAATTTCATGTTGTTAAACAGGTTAGTAAATTGTAGCCTGTATGTTACATAATCGTCTGAAAGCTACTGTTCTCATTCATGGATATTTGTGTATGTCAACAAGTTTAAGACAGTTGGCAAATGACGTGTTTGTTAGCAAATGCTGTCACATCTTGTTTGTCGTTCTTCAGACGAACCATCCACGACACTTTGGGAAGCAGTATGGGCACCTGTCGCTTTTGTGGTTGTTGTAATATTCATCACTGCCGTCGTCATTTGGAAACGTTGGCGTACGTGGTTTTTGTTCAAATCCTTTTACCTGTATTATTTTCGTAAAGTCCTACAAAGTTAAAAATTAAAAAAAAACATAATATAATTATTTTAATGTTATTATATGTGTTTCTTTAGATTCACACTAATGGTAATCATGTTCATCATGTTATCTGTTTATTTTCCAAGCGCAATATCTAAGACAGTGAGGTCAAAGCTCGAGCAAAAGAGAGACAGAGACATAGCGACAAAGAGAGAGAGACAGACAAACAGACAGACAGACAGACAGACAGAGCCTGAGACACACAGAGAGAGAGAGAGAGAGAGAGAGAGAGAGAGAGAGAGAGAGAGAGAGAGAGAGAGAGGCAGACAGACACAGAGAGAGAGAGACACACACAAAATGATCATGTGTGTGTGTGTGCGCGTGTGTGTTGGTGTGTGTGTGCGTGTGTGTGTGTGTGTGTGTGTGTGTGTGTCTGCGTGAGTGCGTGCGTGAGTGCGTGCGTGTATATGCGTGTGTATGTGTGTGTGTGGGCGTGTGTTTGTGTGTGTGTGTTTGTGTGTGTGTGTTTGTGTGTGTGTGTGTGTGTATGTCTGTGTGTGTGTGTGTGTGTGTGTGTGTGTGTGTGTGTGTGTGTGTGTATGCGTTTGTGCATGTGTACGTGTGTGTCAGTCATTATTTGCTACACAAATGTGTAAGATCTGTTGCACATTGTACCCACGCTAGTGTTGTGTTTGTGAACCAGTTTGCTTGCATGACATTGCTGTGCAGTTATCTGAGTGATAATCATCTTAATGTACACGTATGGAATTGTGTACCAGGCAAGTCACGCAGGACCACGGGTTCTATTGAGGACTGCAGCTCTGGACTTTACGAAGAGATCCCAGAACTTCCCATCGACCAACAGCAGCTGTCACTGATCCCTGCTGCTCATGTTGAAGACAACCCCGTGCCTCTCCAGCGTGATGTCGTGGTGCCCATCCATGCAGACCTGCCGCCTCTGCTGGTACCTGTGCAGGACAGACTTCTGCCTGAAATACCTGATGCTGCTGTGGTTGTCCACTCTATCACCCCACAACTCCTCTCCCTGTCAGAAACCCCAGCGAGTGCACTGTCCCCCGAAATGCCTGATGCTGGAGTGTGGCTGCCTTCCATCTACCCTCACCGCACGCCTCTGAGAAACCCTGTCCCTGACACTTCCCTGAGTGCTGCCTTTCTTGGCGCTCGCCGTCACCCTGACCCTAACCCTAACCCACCAGAGGAGATCGAGATGAGGTTTTTGGGCGAGACACGCTCACGTGCGATGGAATTATATGCTCAAGCCAAGGAAACTCTCGAGAAAGACTATGACGATTTCTACACATTACTTGGAACAGCGTTGCTCTATCGACGGCAGGATTTGCACCTTCGTTCTGTCTTGGGTGATGTGGAGAAATCTCCTGATGAGATCTGTGGCGAGGAGGATTACTACCTGGAGCTCATTCCTTACGATGTTCCCGACAGCTCACACTCCCAAGAGAACTGTCAGCAGGCCGTCTATGATATTCCCAGGAACCTCGCACTACCCCAAAATGATGACGACTATCTTCATCCTTTATCGGACGTTTTGCCTAGCCGCTCACAAACCCAAAATAGCGACTACTACCTCCACCCAATTTCAGACGTGTTGCCAAGCCTGCGACTCCAGAACATCTCTAAAGTTTTGCCTAGCCTGCTACCCAAGGATGATGACGACTACCTTCTGCCCATCTCCGAAGTTTTGCCTAGCCTGCTACCCAAGGATGATGACGACTACCTTCTGCCCATATCGGACGTGTTGCCTAACCTGCTACCCAAGGATGATGACGACTACCTTCTGCGCAAATTGGACGCTTTGTCTCATTACCCACGACCCTTAAAAGCTGACAATTATCTTCATCCGATTTACGACATTTCCCCTAAACGTTCAGGATCCTTCCTCCCAACATCTAACCGCTCACGACCTCAAAGCGACGATTATCTTCACCCTCCGAAGACTTCAGATCCGACTAAACCTCACTCCATCTCTCAGGAAGACTATTACATCTTTCCAGACTCTGACAACTGCAGGCCCTCTTCCAGTAAAATTGATTCGGACACACCAATTGTTAATCCTGAACAACTAGATTTCGGAAGTCCGTGGCGTCTGTCTTCTATCTGCGAAGAGCCAGTAGATTTGGTGTCTGAAGATCAAACACAGCTACGCTCCGATGCACCTTCAAACACCTCCAGAGTGGAATCGGGTCTACCAACGATTCCAAGAAAGCCTTGCGATTTTCCCTCTGATGATGAGTCATACCTGCATCCTGTCCACAACGTTCGCACTGAGGCAGGGAGAAGAGCTCCGTTGTCTCTGTCTCCCGGTTCTGGACACCCTGATGTGCGAGATGAACCAAGTCTGCTTCCTGCTGCCCACCACGCTGACAAACCTGCCTGTAGTACCTTACTTAATCTACCAGCATCCTCTGAAAGTATCACTGCTGCAGCGTCAGATGCTGACCAGTTCCATTGTCCCACAGGCGGTAGATCTCCACGCGGTGAAGTGGTCGTGTCGTCTTTCATTGACAACACTGACGAGCCCTGTGTCCATGATGAGCTGCACTTTACATCTTTCTTTGACAATCCTGACGATTCCTCGGCTGAAGAGGATATGTAGTGTTAACACTTTCCATGTCTGGATCACCTTTCTTGACACAACAGCTTTGAACAGTCGCTGCTTGCTTTGCGGAAGATGTCTTAATGAGTACGTTGCACTGTTGGTGAGAAAGCGTCATCGTTTATATCCCACGACAGTTGATAAGGTGTGAGTCTTACTTTGGACCTGCTTTTGTTGTTTTGTCCCCACGTGGAGTGTGTTATAGAGCCTGCACTTGTTATCCGATAACAGAGGGGCACATCGGCTAAAAGACTGAGAATTAGTCATCTTATTGTGACAAAGAAGTTGTTTTTTTAATGTTTTTTTGATTTAATTTTAGTGTATCGATTTATTTTTTTCAATTGTATTATTTTATCATTATAATTATATGCATGTATATGTTTGTTTAGTTTTTTTCACCGTGTGGTATTTTCTGTTTGCCCAAAGTAAAGTGTTAAGCGCTGATAGATCGAGATCCAGTGACGTATCAGTTGTACATATTCTTTGTTAATGTTGTTTTTGCAATTCGATTTTTTGCCGAGTATAATCCTGCTTTGCGACGTTGGTCATACTTTTGTATTTCTTGTGTTTATTTAATTTGATGCCACTTACGATCCGGCGACACAAATCTACTTGCATGATTAGAAATTATTGCAGACGTCGACGACCACTGGACAATAGTGTACATAGGACAAGGACTGAACAAAATTGTTCAGGAGATAAGAACTGAACAGGAGTGTACATATGACAAGGACTGAAAAAAGATTGTGCAGATAATAAGGACTGAACAGAAGTGTACATATGTTGAAACTACAACTAGAAATTACATATGATAAAGACAGAAGACGAGTGAACATACGAAAAGTACTGAAAAAAGGCTTTACCAGATGAAGACAGAACAAGAGATGGAATTTGATAAGGACTGAACACGATATTACATATCACAAAAACAGAACAACATCATTATTGAATATGATAAGAACTGAACACGAGTGTACATATGATACGGACTGAACAAGAGTGTACATATGCTAAGGACTGAACAAGAGTGTACACATGATAAGGACTGAACAAGAGTGTACATATGATAAGGACTGAACAAGAGTGTACATATGATAAGGACTGAACAAGAGTGTACATATGATAAGGACTGAACACGAGTGTACATATGATAAGGACTGAACACGAGTGTACCTATGATAAGGACTGAACAAGAGGGTACATATGATAAGGACTGAACATTAGTGTACATATGATAAGGACTGAACACGAGTGTACATATGATAAGGACTGAACACGAGTGTACATATGATAAGGACTGAACAAGAGTGTACATATGATACGGACTGAACACGAGTGTACATATGATAAGGACTGAACAAGAGTGTACATATGATAAGGACTGAACAAGAGTGTACATATGATAAGGACTGAACACGAGTGTACGTATGATAAGGACTGAACACGAGTGTACGTATGATAAGGACTGAACAAGAGTGTACATATGATAAGGACTTAACACGAGTGTACATATGATAAGGACTGAACAAGAGTGTACGTATGATAAGGACTGAACAAGAGTGTACATATGATAAGGACTGAACAAGAGTGTACATATGATAAGGACTGAACAAGAGTGTACATATGATAAGGACTGAACAAGAGTGTACACATGATAAGGACTGAACAAGAGTGTACACATGATAAGGACTGAACAAGAGTGTATGTATGATAAGGACTGAACACGAGTGTACGTATGATAAGGACTGAACAAGAGTGTACATATGATAAGGACTGAACAAGAGTGTACGTATGATAAGGACTGAACACGAGTGTACATATGATAAGGACTGAACACGATTGTTCATACGATAAGGACTGAACAAGAGTGTACGTATGATAAGGACTGAACACGAGTGTACATATGATAAGGACTGAACAAGAGTGTACACATGATAAGGACTGAACAATAGTGTACACATGATAAAGACTGAACAAGAGTGTACAATCATATGCTAAGGACTGAACAAGTGTACATATGATAAGGACTGAACAAGAGTGTACATATGATAAGGACTGAACACGAGTGTACGTATGATAAGGACTGAACAAGAGTGTACATATGATACGGACTGAACAAGAGTGTACACATGATAAGGACTGAACAAGAGTGTACACATGATAAGGACTGAACAAAAGTGTACATATGATAAAGACCAAATGAAAGTGTACATGTCATAACGACAGGATATAAGTGTGTCCATATGATAACGTATCATTGGAACAGACGTCAGTTGCCACTGTCCTCATTCTGTAAAGCACGATATTTTAAGAGCATGATGAATTATATAGGTGTTTTTTTTTTAAATGATCTTTGGGTTGCTGCTTCCGAACGTTGCTTTCAAATAAGCAATCATGTTACTTTGGCATACACGGTTTGATCCAACGTGTTGTTACGTGTTTGACATATTCTCTTCTTATATCATTGTGACGTCGGATTCTGTACAAATCGTTTTCTTAATCACCTACACTGTGTGTAATATTAGGTCTGTTTGTCTTCCCTGTGTATGCATATTATAAAAGGGGTATTTTTCAATGTGTAATTTGAATTTCACTGCAACTTGTATTCTTCACACAACTTGTTGGTCAATGTTTGGATCTTTGCTAATGATTTCATTGTTTCATTGCACGAAACAATTGGACTGCTATGACAACGCAGTTTCTTTGAAAAAAAACATATGTACTGTTTCGTGGCGACTGCTGTGCAGACATACTTGTTTACCTAATTGATTAATGCAATGCGAGTGTCAGAATTAATAATGAATTAATGAAAGACCAGTGTGTCTGCACATGCACAGCAGTCGACATGAAACATTATTTAATTCAAACAAACAGATAAAAACAGTAGTTGTCTATGTCTCATTGGTTCATAAATACATGTTTGTCTTTTCATATCACACTGTAAATATCTTGATCATTGGTCCAGATTGAATAGGATTGTGTGTGTGTGTGTGTTGTGTCCATTTCACATTGTGAATGCCTCACTGATCCAGATTGATTTTCTTTCACATCACACTGGGAATACCTCATTGTCCAGATACCAATTAAGGTAGCTTTTTTGTTGTTGTTTTCATTTTCGACAACAAAAAGCTATGTGGTTTGACTTACATCTGTTTATCTGTATTCTACATTCTGAAAACCTGAGTATTTCAAACAAGTCCACACTATTTGCCTTAACACATGTCTGTCTGTAAATGACTTTCATGTTTTATTCATTTGTGTGTGATTTTGGTTGGTGTTACTGGTTTAGTTTTTATTGAGTGATGAATTTGATGTTTACTCGCTGCTTTATTTGTGTATATTGCATTCATTTATTTCTTACTCATTAATTTGGTAATTCATTTATGTTATCATTCACTAAGGTATACATGTATTTGATTGTTATGTTTTTTATGTACACATTTAATTATTCACTGTGTCATTTATTTAGTTATTTGAACGTGTATTTACTTATTTTTTCAGTATATCATCTGATTGCATGCACATACTCATTGCTTTATTATTTATTCATTCATTGGTTTGTATACCATGCTATGCTACGTTCGTCATGCCTGGAAACAAGCAGCCATTTGTAATTAATCAACCGGCCATCAACTGTCTCCTATTTCATATGATCAACTGATTATTAATTGCATTGTTCTCGTATATGAAATAACAATTGTAAACCGTATCTTGTGTCTATGTCTAAACAGCAAAATCATGAAATTTCTTTTGTTTTTATATGATCAATCATTTGCCAAATAAGTCTTCTGTTAAAACAAGCATCCCCTTATAACACATTAAATGAAGGGAAGACGGTTATACACGGGAAACCTCACTTCTGCAAAATAAGAGTGTCTGTGGGATGCAACGCCAATAAACTCATCTTTTGAATATAAACATCAAATTGTCAAATGTCTTTTGTGTATATATCAACAAACAATATGCCAATTTACCCTGTTTAAAAACAAACAAAAAAACATGAATTCATCAAGTTTTTCTTTCTTTTAGGTAAACATCAATTTTGTAAATAACTCTTTTTTTGTTTAAATCAGCGCAGGTATGACTTGTCTTCAGTGTCTGTCAGTTCTAAACAGTAGTACAGCAGTTAGAAGTAGAACAGAAAGGTAAACAGCATATATAGCCAGTGGTGTGGTTACATGAGTATGTATGGTGTGGTAAACTGTCAATCTGTGGAGTTAATTACGCTGCATGAGTTACTGGCACACTGCCTTTTTTGCTGCTCCTAAAAATAAGTTGCTTACTATATAGTAATGCTCGAAATGTTGTTTGATTGCCACAGTGGCTTCAATGCATGTTCAATCGTGAGCGTCTGCATCTTGTTATTTCCATTTCTGCATAACTTTAACAAGATTGCTGTGCTAGCTTTACAGCTAAAATCGTTTCACATTTAAGCTTCTAACCAAGATTTGTACAGTTACATGGCATGCTTTGAAAAACACAGGATGCAAATGAAGAACTCTTTGGGCGAACACAGTGTTAAGGTCTATTACATGCCAACTTGTGTATAGATAAGTTATCTACTTTCTGCTGGTGTTATGTTTTCTGTGGTTTGAACACACTATTTGTGCGTTAACACAATTACTGGTTAAGTAATTGCATTTGTGTCAGTTTTTGTCTGATATTACGTGGTGCTTTACATATATTTACGGTTCCTTTTCAGCATAAGTGTTTGTTATGATAACCTTGCTAAAAAGTAAATACTCAATAATGTAAGAAATGTAAGTGTTTGCATACACATATACGAGTGGATATAGGTATGTTTGGAAGAATAAAAACAAGGGAGGATATCATGCAGCTAGCCTACGCAGCATATTTCAAAATGAAATTACTGCCCCTGTACATAATTTCTTTCACTTGACCAGCTTACTTAAAGAGATATTGTTCCTGATATGCACATTGTTTAATTGAAAAATTACAAAAAGTAAAAAAACGCTGTAATGTAGGACCCTCTACGATGATATCAGTTGAACAATATGTCCCTGTACATAATGATGTTAACTTTTCTATTGCAACATGTCTGTTCAATTATCCTTGACGTACAATCTTTCTTTTTTCTTGTTTGCATGCAGATATTTTAAATAAGAAAATAAAGTTTACTTTTTCTACATGATACGCTTTCCGTGTAAGAATAGATATAAGTGTGTGTGTGTGTGTGTGTGTGTGTGTGTGTGTGTGTGTGTGTGTGTGTGTGTGTGTGTGTGTGTGTGTTTGTGTGTATGTTTGTGGTCGCCATACCTATAAGGTTGCAAGAGTCAAGAACAAGATATTGCCATGCACACTGCCAAGTAGCAACAGATGTGCCTATCTGATTTAAAATAGTTTGCTTGCATTAAATTGCTGTCAATAACTGTTTGTTTTTTGTGATGGTGTTACAAACGAGTAAATGTTGCAATTAACTGGAATGAACAGTATAGCCAATCAACTGCCACAAACAACAACAACAACAGCTGTCTAATAATTGTTTTTCATTACGAAGTCGGAAATACATTGTTTTAAGGTCAACCTTTGAAAGGTCTTGCCAACAAACACAAATGTTTTCATTTGCCAGTTATTAACTCTGTATTAGGCTCCAATTTTTGCAGAGACACTGCCATTGCTTTATTTGGTTTTCTTTGAAGATATATTACGCAGACGATGGTCGGTATCTAAACGCCAGCCTCTGCCTCCTGTAAACCATCTGTTTTTGATCACTGAGCTCCCCGAGCTTTTACATATAGTACAAACATACTTCCATTTAAACGCTTACCGCTCGCGAACATCCTGGCTGCTTTCCGTTGAGAATAACGTAAGAAAAAGGATGTACAAGGGAGATAATCGGAAGCCTCGTTTTACCGCTAGACCTACGTTTCAAAATCTAATTAATACAATAATAGCATGTGAGACAAGTATTCTTCAATCTTGAACTCATTCTTTTTTCATCAAGACAAGATCAGTACAATTCGAAGTGTTGAAAGTTTGACAAAAAAGGGAGCCCTGATGCAGGTTATGAAAGGTCGTGTCAGTTGAATGGTAAGTGTAAAGATGCAGCTCTTTTGACTTGATGGCGGAGAAGTAATCTACCGAAAACAATGCAACTCTCCCCTTTTTTGGAATGCCAGTCGACTAAGATTTCTAAACATTTGACGAGTATTGTGCTAAAAAAACGTACTGCATCGACAGTGCTAAAATCACAGCTCATGAGCTGCATCTTACCATTGATCAAGCAGACGAATGTTCTGCATATTGCTAGTTTCTTTGCAGTAAACTGCCGCCGCTCAGATCGTGTCACTCGCAGTCGTTTGTTACATTTTAGATTCAGAGGCACACAATAACGTACGTGTTACTGCAGATACGGAGTCGCATTGAAACCACAAGCTGATGACTAAACTCTACACGTATGTAAACCAAGGACAGTGGGTCATACGGGGACAAGATGGCTCAGGGGTTAAATAAACCACGACAACAGGTTTGTGGTTTTTTCGCATGTTATATAGCCACTCAAAAGAATTGTGTCATGTATTGCTGTGTAATGCTATTGCATGCGTGATCCATAAGGTCAGAACTGCTTTTGTTGTGAAAGAATACGTCGTTCTGTAAACCTCAGGTGAGGCGGAATGGGGCTTAAATCTTAAGAATAAAGTACACAAAGTATCAGTAGCTCTTTGTTTACGAGCTCTTAGAAGTATTGCTTATTGGCTTTGATCATGAAGCAAATTATGTTCTAGCAAGTACACATACATGGAAGGACAAAATCACCACTGTAAACTTTACGGCCTTGAGAAATGTTGACCCGAGAAAAATTAAATATAACTCCATCTTTGTTGAATCAATGTCTGACCACGAACTACAGCAACACATCATAACAATATCTTAATGTTTTTATCTTAATTCTTGTTCTCGTTTTTGCCTCATTACTTTCAAGATACCAAAGGTCCTCGTTTTACTTTCAATTAGGCAAGTGTATTTCTGCAGTCATGTATTTTGAATAATGTCAACATCAACTTGTTTGTACCGCATTTATCTCATGCAAAGATTGTCTTCCTCTTCTAATGTTTTGTGTATAGGTTGCAGAGACGCCCACAATGCAAGCGGATGTTTATTATTACTTTGTTTGTGAAAACAATCACTTTATTAAGAGTCATCATACGATCACATTACGTTCTATAAAGAAGAAAAAAGCTTAAACATCAATATATACTTATTTAAAAACAAGAACATATTGCACATAACCCAAAATATTGCACAAAACCAGATTTAGTCATAATCGTTTCAGGGATACAGGTGGCAAATATGATTTAAATGTGTTTTTGTAAAACGTCTTCCAATGTTCAAATATATTCAATTATGAGTTTGTAGTGCTTGATCATGAGTCAGACTTTGTGTAACAATAACACTATGTACAGTCAGTGGGTTACTTTGTTGAATAGAAAGCTGTAAGACTTTAACGGCGTATTTTGTAATTCCGCCAATTGTTGCAGTTTAAGCCCTTCCTGTGTGAAACTTCCGTTATTATCACAATGTAATTTTCCCAACAGGCGGAGGCGGGGAGGGGGTGGTGGTGTGGGAATGGGTGAGGGTGGCATAGTTAATACAAAGTAGCCGCTTTTTAATAATGTGTTGGAGAATAATGTAGGTAACGTGTTAGACACACAAAAAGGCGATCAGTTGTCATTTGTAAGTGGATTTAGGAACGATAAAGTCGTGATATTCCACGCCCACTCTCAATGGTAAAGATAAAGAGAATGAGTGTACACTCTTTCTGAAAATGTGAGAGGATGTTGGGTGATTTTGAGTTTGAAACGTCCAGTTGACCATTTAACAGTAAAGACTGTCGCATTGTCCTATGCTTAATAACAACATTCACCAAAAAAAGACATATTTGTTGTCTAGTCAAATTAACATTGCATTTATATGTTGTTATGGTATTACCCAAAACTTGTGCTAAGCTGTTAGGCCCTAAGCGCTCATGCGCGTGCGCGTGTCTGTATGCGTGTATGTGTGTGCGGGCGTGTGTTCGTGCGAGTGTGTGTGTGTGTATGTGTATGTGTGTGTGTGCGTGTGTGTGTGTGTGTGTGTGTGTGTGTGTGTGTGTGTGTGTGTGTGTGTGTGTGTGTGTGTGTGTGTGTGTGTGTGTGTGTGTGTGCGTATGTAACTAACTATTTGTACCACCAAACTTTGTGTTTCCACTCCTTTTTGATTGTCTCCCTAGTATGGTTTCTTACTGGTATTCCCTGTGCTGGTCGATGTCGAGCATAAATCAAACATTACAAGAAGAATGCACTGCTTGCCCTACATTGTCACAACCTTTCGATTACTGCGATATGAACCCACTCTAGCATTTAGCTGTTTTTGTTTAGTGATACCTGAGGCATTTGAGAACAGTAAAGCGCAAAGTTGACTGCCGATCCTGCAAACCAGGCAGGTTTAAGAAGAAATTAATGCCAACATGTTCGCACAAAAAGTAAACAGAATAGCTGCAAAACAAACTTTCTTGTAGAAAAAAAGCTGTTTATGTTTACTGCAAACATTTAAAGCATTACAATGCCTTATAGAAGAAGTAGATAATGACTTGTTATGGTGTAATATTGGGTTTAAAAAAGGCATAGGATTTCTTATAACATCACATTTCTCATGAACCAAATGTCTAGTTCAGAGTATTGTTTGCGTCCATTAATCCTACCCGAGACAGTTATTCATCTTTGTTCGTGTATCAATGCGAGACTGTGTTTCCTGTTTGCAGCACGACACGTCTTTAGTCTGACACCCTGATCTGTTGCTTCCAAGCAGTCGTAACATTTGAAAGAACAACCGCAGTGTAGAACGTTGTCAGTTGTGTCTGTTGACAAAATTGTATCGTATTTCGGCGGTCTTGTTCTGATGTGTATCATGGATGTAAAGATAGGCGGTATCCATCATGTCCGCGATGTAAAGGTCGAGTTACGTTGGGGTCAGCGATTTGTGTGTGACTATCTTCAAAAACTTCCCTGTGTTTGGACTTTATATTATGAACACTATACATTCAATTAATACTTTCACACAGTCCCTGCACAAATAAAACAGTATGTTTATTTCACTATTGTTTATTTTTCCTTAAATGACGCACGCACCTGTATGCGCACAGCATTAGCTCTGTGCCTTCAAGCACCGAACAACACACAATTATCACTGTGCCTTCAGATAATTCACATCACACAATCATCACTGGTGTCCGCACTGGAGGAGCCATGAAGCTGGTGTTTGTCTTACTGTGCTTGAACTGCTTCTCGGAAGTTGCTGGGCAAGGTAAACACTTCATGTTTCCTGTAATGTATGCTTGTATGTTTTGTTTTGATCTATTCGTTGTGTGTGTGTGTGTATGTGTGTGTGTGTGTGTGTGTGCGTGCGTGCGTGTATGTGTGTATGTGTATGTGTGTGTGTGTTTGTGTGTTTGTGTGTGTGTGTGTGTGTGTGTGTGTGTGTGTGTGTGTGTATGAGTGACACGCATTTCTCAGAAACCCCTCAACGGATCTTCATGAAAATTGATGCAAACATTTTAGGGCATGTCCTATCGGCAGATTTCTTCGTTGTTTGATAACGCTGTTTGATGAGGTCATTGCGTTTTACTCAAAGTTAAGGCGGTACTGTGGTGGTTGCATATTTAAAGCATTTTGTTTTGCAAAGTGTGCCAATTAGTCTTTGGTTGTGTCCGGAGAATGGAATTATACTTTTCAGCTTCATACCTTAAACATTTGTAAATGAACATTGGAAATTGGAATGACAGAAGGGACACCAGTGTATCCCTTTTTACACCCTGAATACATACAAATACATCGTTCTTTTGCGCTTGATTGAAAATGTACCAATAACAACGACAACCGTTAAAGATAGTACACATAAGGCGCCATTTTGGAACGTTTTCTGACGATTTGGACCTCAAAAAGTTGAAGGAAAATTATCTATACTGAACCGCCTGCAATGATTTTCTCAAAACTTATCCGAAACGATGCCAATTAATGAGATAATGTTAATTAGCGAGCGGTTTGCTGCGCCCAGATCTCCTGTGTCAGGAGTCCGGACTTCCTTCCGTCGTCATATTGTATTTATTCCTCATTGATACCCATTCGTCAAAGCACTTTAAGATCGTTGGATTGAGGAAGTTAAACCTACAGTCTAGCAAACCCTTGCATGTTCCGTGTCATACAGGGCTAAAACGCTTCGCATAATAGAAACAAACACACTGTCTGTTGGAGAATATCACGATCTGAAATGACTATACTAAACAGAGCATTCAGATTTTAAAAATAGAACGCTCGAACACTAATTCTACGTCCTTGCTCGTATGTGGTGTCATCTTTTCAACGGACACACACACCTTTACAAACAAACACATGCACACACTCATACACACACAAACATACACACAAACTCATGCACACACACACATTCACACACACACTCTCTCTCTCTCAAACACACACACACACACACACACACACACCCCCACGCACACACACACACACACACACACACACACCCCAAGTCACACACACACACACACACATACACACACTCACTAACACGCACTCACTCACTCTCTCACAAAAAAACTTCATACACACAAAACACACACCCATACGCACATATGTGACCCTCCACCACGAAATGAGTCGCATGTCACCTCGCGCGGTTCTGCGCCAGGCTTAATACAAGTCCGGGGAGTGTCTAGTAACAGAGTGAGGGTCACCTTAGTCACAGGCTTATAACTCAAACAGTTTTTGCTCTTTTTTAAAACGGTTTTCACCACTGGATAGAGCATAAAAATCTCTTTAGGAAAATGTACAAATATGAAAATCATGCAAAGGTGACATGCGACTCATCCCGTGGTGGAGGGTCACATATGGACAGACGGACATACACACCTTTACAAACAAACACACATACACTTATGCCCACACACACACACTTACATACACACGAGTACAGACTCATGCACGCGTGCGCACACACACACACACACACACACACACCCATACACACAAATATACACACCCACACCACACACATACGAGTACAGACTCATGCACGCGTGCGCACACACACACACACACACACACAAATACACACACACACACACACAAACACACACACACACACACACACACACAACGAGTAACACTAACACATGTGCACAAAATGAACACAAACACACACACTGCGCGAGAGAGAAAGACTTCAGGGAGGCATGACGTCATGATGCATTAATTGACGTCAAAGACTTTCGACCGTGACGTATTCTTCTTACGCGAGCTTTATCCATAGACTTGGAAACTACGGAATTTCTACCCGTCCAAAACGGCCTTGGGTGTCGTTTGCTGAAAAAATGGGGGCGATCTATTGCACCCACCGTATTTTTGTTAGTATGGTCCCAATTTTTGGTGAACTTCCATCTCCAACTGTAGCACGTAGCCGGGCACAAAGAATCCTTCTTTATCATGTATTATTCGGTATGCACATTTCTCAAGTCGATTACAGTATAGCGTTCACGGGATACCTCCAGCTTCGCTGGGATAACCATCACTGGTAGCTGCCGACCTTCCGCCAGACTCACATGAATACCGGAGGAAAATAAATGATTACTGGGCAGTAAAAATATATACTGGGCGGTAGTTAAACGTTAGTTTGACTTTGAAGGACAGAATGTTGCAGCTTTTTCAAGAATATGGGCCCTGAACTGTCTAGCTCTTGGGGCGATGATATACCGTTTTCTAGTTAGATAGTATCACTTTAAACAAAAAAGCAATGACATGTTTAAATTTGGAGAAGAACAAAAACAAACATTATTTTTAGCATGCACTTTGATCTCGTATCTCAGTGTGGGGATATTTTTTATGTAAGACAACTCTCACTCTCACTGGTACCACTGCAAATAATAATAATAATAATAATAACGGGCATTTATAAAGCGCCTTATCAGAAGTTCAAAGCGCGTGACAACAATACATGTATACAAAAATCATACAATCACTGTCAGATTCAAACAACACATCATGCACATCTCACATCCCCAGACTCTATACTAAGGAACTATCCGTAGTGTTGTTGGAACAA
>NC_090252.1:47585583-47588083 GCF_037325665.1 Littorina saxatilis
TCCTCTGTTTAAATCAGGTGACAAAAAAGACCCATCAAACTATAGGCCAATTTCAATATTGTCTGTTTTATCAAAACCACTTGAAAAACACATTAACAAACATATTCTAACGCATCTTAACCAAAACAATTTACTTCACCCTAAACAATCGGGTTTTAGAGCTAACCATTCCTGCCATACTGCCTTAGTTTCTCTTGTTGATCAATGGCTGGAGAAAATCAATGACAGTGAATTCTGTGGTGCCATTTTTGTTGATTTTGCTAAAGCCTTTGACGTTATTGATCACACGTTATTACTGAGAAAATTCGCATTGTATGGCGTCGGAATCGAAACTGTCAAACTTATTAGTTCATTTCTCACCGGCAGACAACAAACTGTACTAACAAACGCCTCGGCGTCGAGCATGCAAGAAGTAAAATACGGTGTACCACAAGGATCGGTTTTAGGACCCCTCCTCTTCTCTATATACATTAATGACCTCTCCCTATATATTCAAAATGTATGTGAACTTTTTGCAGATGACACCACAATTCACTCTAGCAACACAAATTTAACTCGCTTATCAGAATCACTTCAAAAAAGTTTAAACCAGTTGACAGCGTGGACTGAACTAAACCATATGTCTCTTAACACAAAGAAAACCAAATATATGGTCATAACAACAAGACAAAAACGCCAGAATATTTGTTCAGCTGGTCCTGCTTTAATGATAGATGGTGAAATAGTGGAAAAAGTCGACCATCACAAACTGCTGGGTGTTAATATCGATAACAACTTGTCTTGGTCAACCCACATAGAGCAACTTAGTAAAGTGGTGTTAAAGAAAGTGTACCTCTTATCTAGAATTAAACACTTCCTGAACTGCCACACCAGAAAATTATTCTTCATTGCTCATATTCAATCTGTTATTGATTACGCATCCACTCTATGGGACTCAGCAAGTGAACATTCCTTAAAACCACTTAGCAGATTACATAAAAGAGCGCTAAAAGTAGTATTACTAAAGCACACTACCCTCACAGAGTTAGACTACATACATTTAGGGATCCTATACCTCTAAAGTAAAGGCTGCTTTATAACAAAGGAATCTTTATGCATAAAATTATATCCGAAACTTTACCCCAAACCATTTGTTCAAAGTTCTCTTTGAAGAATTCACACCACCTTATGAAATTTAACACTCCTCTTCCTAGGATAGACTTATTTAAGTCTAGTCTAGTTTATTCGGGTGGCCGTCTCTGGAACGCTCTTCCGAATGCCTTACGGGAAGCTACCAGCACAGATTCTTTCAAAAACAAATATATATCCCATTTAATGAAAATAGTATATTCTTGATTGTTATGTCCTTTGAGACACAGTCACTCACTTTTGATTTATTGTTTTGTTTATGAAATTATGATGTTCTGCATAATATCCATTGTCTTGCAGAGTTGATGTACTATTGCATAGTATTCTTACTCTAATTGACTTGCAAATTTTTGCTTTGCACCTTGTCATGAACATGTATAAACTACAATGTTTCATATAATGCACGTATGTACATAAACCTATACTGTTTTACTAATTATGTAAGTATTGTAGTAGTAGTAGTAGTAGTTTTTATAGTAGATTTAGTCCCTCTTTAGGGCGAGGGCCAGATGCAAAAAAGTATACCAATGCCTATTCTGTTACCCTCGTAAAATAAAGAATTGTCATTGTCATTGGCATTGTCTCTCTCTCTCTCTCTCTCTCTCTCTCTCTCTCTCTCTCTCTCTCTCTCTCTCTCTCTCTCTCTCTCTCTCTCTCTTTCTCTCTCTCTCTCTCGTCAACACCATGTCACCGCTTAGTCGTCAGATTCATTTCTTTGCTGGCTGTGTAAAGCTCATATCTCGATCCTCTTTTACAACAGCAATGAATCTATGCACCGTATGTACGCCACTTCCAAGCTACACAGCACATTTCAGCGCAATCGACCCATAAGTACCAGAGAAATAAGACAGACATAAAGACAGACAGACAGACAAATAGACAGACATAGCAAAAGCTATACACAGCCACACAAAGGCGGTGTATTAACCGGGGTCAAACCCGGAAACATGCCACTAATGGTTTTACCGTGAGGGCATTAAACAAGACTGATCATCTACTGACCCTACACGGATCAGTGAAAACGCTAGATACAGACTATGATTTATTGATTGGCGGATGACTGCCCCTCTGTTTTTGAAGTGTGCTGGAGACAGTGCCATGAAGCATGGTGTTAACGTTCTCACGTGACAAATCCCCCGTTTCGTAAAAGTTAGAATTGGCGAGTGGGGCGAACGTGTAGCGTTCCTTATACAATGCTTGCCCCCAGGAACTCTATGATTTAGCGAACGGAGCTTAACTCTATTTTTACAAGGATTGAGATTTAAGGCTAGGCCTGTCACGATCTAGTGACATGGATCAAGAAAGTGTCACTCGGTGGGGTGCCTTCTCTTGGTCAATTGCGATAGAAAGCGCCTGTGCTTTCTGTCAACGG
>NC_090252.1:47593083-47635583 GCF_037325665.1 Littorina saxatilis
AATTGAAAGCAAAACGAGGACCTTGGTATCTTGAAAGTAATGAGGCAAAAACGAGAACAAGAATTAAGATAAAAACATTAAGATATTGTTATGATGTGTTGCTGTTGTTCGTGGTCAGACATTGATTCAACAAAGATGGAGTTATATTTAATTTTTCTCAGGTCAACATTTTTCAAGGCCGTAAAGTTTACAGTGGTGATTTTGTCCTTCCATGTATGTGTACTTGCTAGAACATAATTTGCTTCATGATCAAAGCCAATAAGCAATACTTCTAAGAGCTCGTAAACAAAGAGCTACTGATACTTTGTGTACTTTATTCTTAAGATTTAAGCCCCATTCCGCCTCACCTGAGGTTTACAGAACGACGGATTCTTTCACAACATAAGCAGTTCTGACCTTATGGATCACGCATGCAATAGCATTAAACAGCAATAAATGACACAATTCTTTTGAGTGGCTATATAGCATGCGAAAAATCACACACCTGTTTTCGTGGTTTATTTAACACCTGAGCCATCTTGGCCCCGTATGAACCACTGTCCTTGGTTTACATACGCGTAGAGTTTAGTCATCAGCTTGTGGTTTCAATGCGACTCCGTACGTTATTGTGTGCCTCTGAATCTAAAATGTAACAAACGACTGCGAGTGACACGATCTGAGCGGCGGCAGTTTACTGCAAAGAAACTAGCAATATGCAGAACATTCGTCTGCTTGATCAATGGTAAGATGCAGCTCATGAGCTGTGATTTTAGCACTGTCGATGCAGTACGTTTTTTAGCACAATACTCGTCAAATGTTTAGAAATCTTAGTCGACTGGCATTCCAAAAAAGGGGAGAGTTGTATTGTTTTCGGTAGATTACTTCTCCGCCATCAAGTCAAAAGAGCTGCATCTTTACACTTACCATTCAACTGTCACGACCTTTCATAACCTGCATCAGGGCTCCCTTTTTTGTCAAACTTTCAACACTTCGAATTGTACTGATCTTGTCTTGATGAAAAAAGAATTAGTTCAAGATTGAAGAATACTTGTCTCACATGCTATTATTGTATTAATTCGATTTTGAAACGTAGGTCTAGCGGCAAAACGAGGCTTCCGATTATCTCCCTTGTACATCTTTTTTCTTACGTTATTCTCAACGGAAAGCAGCCAGGATGTTCGCGAGCGGTAAGCGTTTAAATGGAAGTATGTTTGTACTATATGTAAAAGCTCGGGGAGCTCAGTGATCAAAAACAGATGGTTTACAGGAAGCAGAAGGTGGCGTTTAGATACCGACCATCGTCTGCGTAATATATCTTCAAAGAAAACCAAATAAAGCAATGGCAGTGTCTCTGCAAAAATTGGAGCCTAATACGGAGTTAATAACTGGCAAATGAAAACATTACCCAATATTGACGGACTGTGTGATGATATCTTCTGCTATTGGTCTGTTTCGACAGTGATATCAAAATCTCGACCTCCGGTCTCGATTTTGATATCACTGTCTCAACAGACCATAGCAGAAGATATCATCACACAGTCAGTCAATGTTAGATATATTGCTAATTCTCTGGACATTTTGTATTTACTGTAAAGAAATTACAAAAGTATTTGTCTCAGTTTTGGCTGTTCCATATCCCTCCCTCTGATTATTATTTCTTTTTGTTCACTCTTTTCTTGTACTTTTCAGTATTTCAAAATGTCTTTTCTTTCAAAAAGTCTTTAGTCACTTGCTCAACTAAATTCTGGGATAATTACATTTTCATATATATTTGTTTGTTTTTAAATTTAGGTGTTTTTGTTTTTGAAGTGGGGAAGCAATAAAGAGGTCGTCGATATCAAAACTGATATCGACGGAAATGTCGTTGATATCACTTTTGCACTGAGCTCAGTTTTGCCCAATTGACCAATGGAAATCCACGTAACATATGAAATAGCAATATTTGTGTTTGTTGGCAAGACCTTTCAAAGGTTGACCTTAAAACAATGTATTTCCGACTTCGTAATGAAAAAAATTTATTAGACAGTTGTTGTTGTTGTTGTTTGTGGCAGTTGATTGGCTATACTGTTCATTCCAGTTAATTGCAACATTTACTCGTTTGTAACACCATCACAAAAAACAAACAGTTATTGACAGCAATGTAATGCAAGCAAACTATTTTAAATCAGATAGGCTCATCTGTTGCTACTTGGCAGTGTGCATGGCAATATCTTGTTCGTGACTCTTGCAACCTTATAGGTATGGCGACCACAAACATACACACAAACACACACGCACACACACACACACACACACACACACACACACACACACACACACACACACACACACACACACACACACACACACACACACACACACACACACACATACACTTATATCCATTCTTACATGGAAAGCGTATCATGTAGAAAAAGTAAACTTTATTTTCTTATTTAAAATATCTGCATGCAGAAAAGAAACAAGTCGCGTAAGGCGAAAATACAACATTTAGTCAAGTAGCTGTCGAACTCACAGAATGAAACTGAACGCAATGCCATTTTTCAGCAAGACCGTATACTCGTAGCATCGTCAGTCCACCGCTCATGGCAAAGGCAGTGAAATTGACAAGAAGAGCGGGGTAGTAGTTGCGCTAAGAAGGATAGCACGCTTTTCTGTACCTCTCTCTGTTTTAACTTTCTGAGCGTGTTTTTAATCCAAACATATCATATCTATATGTTTTTGGAATCAGGAACCGACAAGGAATAAGATGAAAGTGTTTTTAAATTGATTTCGACAATTTAATTTTGATAATAATGTTTATATATTTAATTTTCAGAGCTTGTTTTTAATCCAAATATAACATATTTATATGTTTTTGGAATCAGAAAATGATGGAGAATAAGATGAACGTAACTTTGGATCGTTTAATATATTTTTTTTTTTTTTTACAATTTTCAGATTTTTAATGACCAAAGTCATTCATTAATTTTTAAGCCACCAAGCTGAAATGCAATACCGAAGTCCGGGCTTCGTCGAAGATTACTTGACCAAAATTTCAACCAATTTGGTTGAAAAATGAGGGCGCGACAGTGCCGCCTCAACTTTCACGAAAAGCCGGATATGACGTCATCAAAGACATTTATCAAAAAAATGAAAAAAACGTTCGGGGATTTCATACCCAGGAACTCTCATGTCAAATTTCATAAAGATCAGTCCAGTAGTTTAGTCTGAATCGCTCTACACACACACACAGACACACACACGCACATACACCACGACCCTCGTTTCGATTCCCCCTCGATGTTAAAACATTTAGTCAAAACTTGACTAAATGTAAAAAGAAAGACTGTACGTCAAGGATAATTGAACAGACATGTTGCAATAGAAAAGTTAACATCATTATGTACAGGGACATATTGTTCAACCGATATCATCGTAGAGGGTCCTACATTACAGCGTTTTTTTACTTTTTGTAATTTTTCAATTAAACAATGTGCATATCAGGAACAATATCTCTTTAAGTAAGCTGGTCAAGTGAAAGAAATTATGTACAGGGGCAGTAATTTCATTTTGAAATATGCTGCGTAGGCTAGCTGCATGATATCCTCCCTTGTTTTTATTCTCCCAAACATACCTATATCCACTCGTATATGTGTATGCAAACACTTACATTTCTTACATTATTGAGTATTTACTTTTTAGCAAGGTTATCATAACAAACACTTATGCTGAAAAGGAACCGTAAATATATGTAAAGCACCACGTAATATCAGACAAAAACTGACACAAATGCAATTACTTAACCAGTAATTGTGTTAACGCACAAATAGTGTGTTCAAACCACAGAAAACATAACACCAGCAGAAAGTAGATAACTTATCTCTACACAAGTTGGCATGTAATAGACCTTAACACTGTGTTCGCCCAAAGAGTTCTTCATTTGCATCCTGTGTTTTTCAAAGCATGCCAAGTAACTGTACAAATCTTGGTTAAAAGCTTACATGTGAAACGATTTTAGCTGTAAAGCTAGCACAGCAATCTTGTTAAAGTTATGCAGAAATGGAAATAACAAAATGCAGACGCTCACGATTGAACATGCATTGAAGCCACTGTGGCAATCAAACAACATTTCGAGCATTACTATATAGTAAGCAACTTATTTTTAGGAGCAGCAAAAAAGGCAGTGTGCCACTAACTCATACAGCGTAATTATCTCCACAGATTGACAGTCCACCACACCATACATACTCATGTAACCAAACCACTGGCTATAATTATATGCTGTTTACCTTTCTGTTCTACCGTTAATCTTCTAACTGCTGTACTACTGTTTAGAACTGACAGACACTGAAGACAAGTCATACCTGCGCTGATTTAAACAAAAAAAAAAGAGTTATTTACAAAATTGATGTTTACCTAAAAGAAAGAAAAACTTGATGAATTCATGTTTTGTTTTGTTTTTAAACAGGGTAAATTGGCATATTGTTTGTTGATATATACACAAAAGACATTTGACAATTTGATGTTTATATTCAAAAGATGAGTTTATTGGCGTTGCATCCCACATACACTCTTATTTTGCACAAGTGAGGTTTCCCGTGTATGACCGTCTTCCCTTCATTTAATGTGTTATAAGGGGATGCTTGTTTTAACAGAAGACGTATTTGGCAAAGGATTGTTCATATAAAAACAAAAGAAATTTCATGATTTTGCTGTTTATACATAGAAACAAGATACATTTTACAATTGTTATTTCATATACGAGAACAATGCAATTAATAATCAGTTGATCATATGAAATGGGAGACAGTTGATGGCCGGTTGATTAATTACAAATGGCTGCTTGTTTCCAGGCATGACGAACGTAGCATAGCATGGTATACAAACCAATGAATAAATAATAAAGCAATGAGTATGTGCATGCAATCAGATGATATACTGAAAAAATAAGTAAATACACGTTCAAATAACTAAATAAATGACACAGTGAATAATTAAATGTATACATAAAAAAACAAAACAATCAAATACATGTATACCTTAGTGAATGAGAACATAAATGAATTACCAAATTAATGAGTAAGAAATAAATGAATGCAATATACACAAAATTAATAAAGCAGCGAGTAAACATCAAATTCATCACTCAATAAAAACTAAACCAGTAACACCAACCAAAAGCACACACAAATGAATAAAACATGAAAGTCATTTACAGACAGACATGTGTTAAGGCAAATAGTGTGGACTTGTTTGAAATACTCAGGTTTTCAGAATGTAGAATACAGATAAACAGATGTAAGTCAAACCACATAGCTTTTTGTTGTCGAAAATGAAAACAACAACAAACAAGTCGCGTAAGGCGAAAATACAACATTTAGTCAAGTAGCTGTCGAACTCACAGAATGAAACTGAACGCAATGCAATTTTTCATCAAGACCGTATACTCGACGTAGCATCGTCAGTCCACCGCTCATGCTCATGGCAAAGGCAGTGAAATTGACAAGAAGAGCGGTTTAGTAGTTGCGCTGAGAAGGATAGCACGCTTTTCTGTACCTCTCTTCGTTTTAACTTTCTGAGCGTGTTTTTAATCCAAACATATCATATCTATATGTTTTTGGAATCAGGAACCGACAAGGAATAAGATGAAAGTGTTTTTAAATTGATTTCGAACATTTAATTTTGATAATAATTTTTATATTTTTAATTTTCAGAGCTTGTTTTTAATCTAAATATAACATATTTATATGTTTTTGGAATCAGAAAATGATGGAGAATAAGATAAACATAAATTTGAATCGTTTTATAAAAAAATATTTTTTTTTACACTTTTCAGATTTTTAATGACCAAAGTCATTAATTAATTTTTAAGCCACCAAGCTGAAATGCAATACCGAAGTCCGGGCTTTGTCAAAGATTACTTGACCAAAATTTCAACCAATTTGGTTGAAAAATGAGAGCGTGACAGTGCCGCCTCAACTTTCACGAAAAGCCGGATATGACGTCATCAAAGACATTTATCGAAAAAATGAAAAAAAACGTCCGGGGATATCGTACCCAGGAACTCTCATGTCAAATTTCATAACGATCGATCCAGTAGTTTAGTCTGAATCGCTCTACACACACACACACACACACACACACACGCACATACACCACGACCCTCGTCTCGATTCCCCCCTCTACGTTAAAACATTTAGTCAAAACTTGACTAAATGTAAAAAGCTACCTTAATTGGTATCTGGACAATGAGGTATTCCCAGTGTGATGTGAAAGAAAATCAATCTGGATCAGTGAGGCATTCACAATGTGAAATGGACAACACACACACACACAATCCTATTCAATCTGGACCAATGATCAAGATATTCACAGTGTGAAATGAAAAGACAAACATTTAATATGAACCAATGAGACATAGACAACTACTGTTTTTATCTGTTTGTTTGAATTAAATAATGTTTCATGTCGACTGCTGTGCATGTGGAGACACACTGGTCTTTCATTAATTTATTATTCATTCTGACACTCGCATTGCATTAATCAATTAGGTAAACAAGTATGTCGGCACAGCAGTCGCCACGAAACAGTATATATATATACGTTTTTTTTAACAAAACTGCGTTGTCATAGCAGTCCCATTGTTTCGTGCAATGAACAAATGAAATCATTAGCAAAGTTCCAAACATTGACCAAAAAGCTGTGTGAACAATACAAGTTGCAGTAAAATTCAAATATTACATTCAAAATTACTCCTTTTTCATTTTTTTTTTCATTTTTTTTTCATTTCATTTTTCATTACTTTATTGTCCCATCGCTGGGAAATTCGGGTCGCTTCCTCCCAGTGGAAAGCTAGCAGCAACGGAGTCGCGCTACCCAGGTGTCTGCATGTTTAGGTGTATTCAGCCACCTGCACTTATGGCAGAATGACCAAGGTCTTTTACGTGCCATTGTGATGACACGGGGGTGGGACATGGCTTCCGTCTCTGGGTCTGCACATAATATGCATACACAGGAAAGACAAACAGACCTAATATTACACACAGTGTAGGTGATTAAGGAAACTATTTGTACAGCCGCGTCTGTCGCACAGTTAATTAAGTTTACCAATACATTTAAAACAAATACTTCTTTCAATGTTTTCTGACAAAAACTGTAATCATGTGTCAAAGTACTGGATCGGCTTCGGGTTGCGCTTGTGAAGAAAAGTAGTCGAGGATTTTTTCTCATCCTATTTTTTTTCCAGTTGCGGTACTGATCGTATTCTAGACAATCACAAGTACAAAATACTGCGAAATCGTATGGGTTACCAGGTCTGTATGAACAATCTTGTTCAGTCCTTATCATATGTACAATCTTGTTCAGTCCGTATCATATGTACACTCGTGTTAAGTCCTTATCATATGTACACTCTTGTTCAGTCCTTATCATATGTACACTCTTGTTCAGTCCTTATCATATGTACACTCTTGTTCAGTCCTTATCATATGTACACTCGTGCTCAGTCCTTATCATATGTACACTCGTGCTCAGTCCTTATCATATGTACACTCGTGCTCAGTCCTTATCATATGTACACTCGTGCTCAGTCCTTATTATATGTACACTCGTGTTCAGTCCTTATCATATGTACACTCTTGTTCAGTCCTTATCATATGTACACTCTTGTTAAGTCCTTATATGCACACACTTGTTCAGTCCTTATCATATTTACACTCGTGTTCAGTCATTATCATATTCAATATGTTGTTCTGTATTTGGCATATGTAATATCGTGTTCAGTCCTTATCAAATTCCATCTCTTGTTCTGTCTTCATCTGGTGAAGCCTCTTTTTCAGTCTTTATCGTATGTTCACTCGTCTTCTGTATTTATCATAATTATGTAATTTCTAGTTGTAGTTTCACCATATGTACACTTCTGTTCAGTCCTTATTATCTGCACAATCTTGTTCAGTCCTTGTCATATGTACACTCCTGTTCAGTTCTTATCATCTGAACATTTTTGTTCAGTCCTTGTCATATGTACATTATTGTTCGGTGGCGGTCGACGTCTGCAACATTTATAATTATGCAAGTAGATTTGTGTCGCCGGATCGTAAGTGGCATCAAATTAAATAAACACAAGAAATACACAAGTATGACCAACGTCGCAAAGCAGGATTATACTCGGCAAAAAACTGAATTTCAAAAACAACATAAACAAAGAATATGTACAACTGATACGTCCCTGGCTCTCGATCTATCAGCACTTAACACTTTACTTCGGGCAAACACAAAACAATACACGGTGAAATAATAAAAACATACAAATATATAATGATACATAAAATTGACAAAAATAAATAGATACACTAAAATCAAATCAAATCAAATTTAAAAAAACACCTTCCTTGTCACAATTAGATGACTAATTCTCAGTCTTTTAACCGATATGCCCCTCTGTTATCGGATAACAAGGGCAGGCTCTACAACACACTCCACGTTGGGACAAAACAATAAAAACAGGTCCAAAGTAAGACTCACAAGTTATAAACTGTTGTGCGATATAAACGATGACGCTCTCTCGCCAACAGTGCAACGTACTCATTAGGACATCTTCCGCAAAGCAAGCAGCGACCGTTCAAAGCTGTTGTGTCAAGAAAGGTGATCCAGACATGGAAAGTGTTAACACTACATATCCTCGTCAGCCGAGGAATCGTCAGGATTGTCAAAGAAAGATGTAAAGTGCAGCTCATCATGGACACAGGGCTCGTCAGTGTTGTCAATGAAAGACGACACGACCACTTCACCGCGTGGAGATCTACCGCCTGTGGGACAATGGTACTGGTCAGCATCTGACGCTGCAGCAGTGATACTTTCAGATGATGCTGGTAGATTAAGTAAGGTATTACAGGCAGGTTTGTCAGCGTGGTGGGAAGCAGGAAGCAGACTTGGTTCATCTCGCTCATCAGGGTGTCCAGAACCGGGAGACAGAGACAACGGAGCTCTTCTCCCTGCCTCAGTGCGAACGTTGTGGACAGGATGCAGGTATGACTCATCATCAGAGGGAAAATCGCAAGGCTTTCTTTGAATCGTTGGTAGACCCGATTCCACTCTGGAGGTGTTTGAAGGTGCATCGGAGCGTAGCTGTGTTTGATCTTCAGACACCAAATCTGCTGGCTCTTCGCAGATAGAAGACAGACGCCACGGACTTCCGAAATCTAGTTGTTCAGGATTAACAAAAACAATTGGTGTGTCCGAATCAATTTTACTGGAAGAGGGCCTGAAGTTGTCAGAGTCTGGAAAGATGTAATAGTCTTCCTGAGAGATGGAGTGAGGTTTAGTCGGATCTGAAGTCTTCGGAGGGTGAAGATAATCGTCGCTTTGAGGTCGTGAGCGGTTAGATTTGGGGTGGAAGGATGCTGAACGTTTAGGGGAAATGTTGTTAATAGGATGAAGTTAGTTGTCATCAGTTTGAAGTTGTGGGTTATGAGCCATAACGTTCGATATGGGCAGAAGGTAATCGTCATTATTATGGGGTCGCAGGCTTGGCAACACGTCTGAAATTGGGTGGATGTAGTCGTCGCTATTCTGGGTTTGTGAGCGGCCAGGCAAAACGTCCGATACAGGATGAAGATAGTCGTCATCATTCTGGGGTAGTGCAAGGTTCCTGGGAATATCATAGACGGCCTGCTGACAGTTTTCCGGTGAGTGTGAGCTGTCGGGAACATTGTCAGGAATGAGCTCCAGGTAGTAATCCTCCTCGCCACAGTTCTCATCAGGAGAATTCTCCACATCACCCAATACAGAACGAAGGTGCATGTCTCGCCGTCGATACAGTAACCGTGTCCCAAATAGTGTGTAGAAATCGTCCTCGTCGTCCTCAATCGTTTCTTTGGCTGTATCATAGACGTTCCGATGTGAGCATGTCTCGCCAAAAACACTCATCTCGATCTCCTCTGGTGGGTTAGGGTCAGGGTGACGGCGAGCGCCAAGAGAGGTAACACTCAGGGGGGTGTCAGGGACAAGGTCTTTGAGCGGCGTGCGGTGAGGGTAGATGGAAGGCAGCCACACTCCAGCATCAGGCATTTCGGGTGACAGTGCACTCGCCGGGGTTTCTGACAGAGAGGGGGGTTGAGGGTTGATAGAGTGGACAATCACAGCAGCATCAGGTATGTCAGGCAGAAGTCTGTCCTGCACAGGTACCAGTAGAGGCGGCAGTTCTGCATGGACCGGCACCACGACATCACGCTGGAGAGGCATGGGGTTGTCTTCAACGGGAGCAGCAGGGATCAGTGACGACTGCTGTTGGTCGATGGGAAGTTCTGGGATCTCTTCGTAAAGTCCAGAGCTGCAGTCCTCAATAGAACCCGCGTTATTTCTCTGTGACTTGTCTGGGACACAAAACCGTGAATATTTAGATGCATATATAACTCAGAAAGTTTACCAGCCATTCCACACACAAAAATCTAGTTCACATTGCTGACTCCATCATCGGAATAATTTACAACGGATCTAATACATTTTTGTAACTTACACACAAATACACACGCACGAATGCAGACATGCAAGCAAACAAGCACAGACAGAAACACACACACACATACACACACACACACACACACATGCGCGCAAACACGCACACACACACACACACACACACACGCCATGCACGAACACGAACACAACTTCACGTTCTCTCTCTCTCACACAGACCCCCCCACACACACACACACACCCACACAGGTACACACACGCACACACAAACACAGGGACACACATATACACACGCACAGTCACTCTCCCTCTCTCTCTCTCTCTCTCTCTCTCTCTCTCTCTCTCTCGCTCTCGCTCTCTCTCTCTCTCTCTCTCTCTCTTTGAATATCAAATATGTTTGCAAATAATACAAACTGCAAAAAGGAATTGAACAACACTTACGCCAACATCTCCAAATCACGACGACAGTGATGAAAATGACGACGACAACAACGACAGCGACAGCTGACCACACTGCTGCCCAAAGTTCTGGGGGTTGTTCAACTAGAGCACGACAACCAACAGGTGTTTGAGATGTTTACACAAAATGTTCGTCTTTTGAAAACATATATTTCCATTACGGGGAACACTAACTGAGAAGCTTGAGGGGTAGGCTGCGTTAAACTATCCTGTATGACATAATATGATTACAACGAAGGTACAAAGCAATAAGACAGTTTACATTTAGTCAAGTTTTGACTAAATGTTTTAACATAGACGGGGAATCGAGACGAGGGTCGTGGTGTATGTGTGTGTGTGTGTGTGTGTGTGTGTGTGTGTGTGTGTGTGTGTGTGTGTGTGTGTGTGTGTGTGTGTATGTGTGTGTGTGTGTGTGTGTGTGAATGTGTGTATGTGGAGTTGGGAGTATTGTGAACTATACATTACATTCATCATTAATATCAGTTTCAACATAAACATCTATACCTCCTTCGTCTGGGACCTTAAACATGATGTCAACTTTTCCCAGTTCGTTGGACACCTCAGCTCTGTAGTATCCTGTGAGATTGCGGGACTGTTGACGCAGGGTGACGTCACAGTTGACAATAAACTCTGTCACTGCATCCTGCTCACATTCTGCAGTAAAACTGTCAGATACATCTTGTCCTGGCCCGGATGTCTGACTTCCAAGATGGACGAAGAGAAAACGATTAGGAACAGGGTACGCTGCCAGGCTAAATGACATTTGGCCCTTTTCCATCATCACTGTGCTGTGGAAGAACTTCTTTGGTGGACCTAAAAGGGGAAAAAAAAAACAAGTACACTTGTGTATCTTGCTTTAAAACAACTTAGTTTATTTCTAGATTCAGTTAAGTTTGACTCTATTTTTTTATATACATGTTTTAGTCTTCACATGCAGTGAGGCTGACAGGCCCGAACCTAGCTCACCGGGTTTTTTAGACCCGTCTGCTACTCTGAGCCTGGTTTGCCCGGGGGATGGCCGATGTTGCATGACGATACACTATATAAACTAGTATTATCAACCAAGATGTGATGACATCATCAAAGTTGCTCTTCCTGAAGAAATGTTGTTGAATTAATCAGAGACAAGACTTAACCAACAATTATAAAAAAACAAAAAAAGTTATCACACAACCTGCTATGAGCACTACATAAACTAAATTGTGTCCAAACAGGACACAGAGAGAGGGGCACTTAATCCCTCAGTATTGCTAAAACTCGATAAAACTACAATTTACAAATACATTGACTTGGTAAATACACAGACATTGTTTTTCAATTCTACCTCGTTATCGAGCCAAGTACAGATTAAGCGAGAAGTTTGAAGCTGTTGTGCAGGGAAAACATCCATCTCTCCATTGTTGTATTAAAGATGTAGCCAAGTGCACTTCGCTACTCTAAACACTCTAACCATGTTTGTGTATATATCTACATAACTTCTATCTTTCAAAGTCCCTTTTCTCTTTGATATGGTCCTAATTATATTCAGGTTTGCATAGAAGTCAACGACTAGGCTAGATGTCTGCATATTATTGTGTTATTTACGATAATGCTTCGAACTGACCAAAGCGTCACTTTGATTTTGACCGGTTTCATGTATCGTTGACAGAAATTGGTTTTCAAAAACTCATCTTTGTCTTTTCAATCATTGTTTTGTCATTTTTGTATCACTATTACATATCCCGTACCTACGTTGCATATTATGTTAGTTTGTTTATAAGGATTTGGTTGTAATAAGTGATGCTTGGTTTCAGAATTTAAGTACACATGTACTCGCGCCGGAATTTAGCCGATTCCATTTACTTTCGGACTTTGCCGCTTCCTACTAGTCACTGTATAATTTTCCCCCATGTAACGCATACCATAATGTTTGTCTAGGGTTCTTCTTTTTATGTGTATGATTTATGAATTTGTTCATTATCCCAGTTTAGAGAGTTTTGTACTTTTCTGCACTGAAGTTGGTTCAGTGCCTTCACTAAGACCATTGTTTGTGTATCATACTAAATAAATATAAGTTTGTACGAAATGTTACCAATTGCAATGGAAAGCTAAAGGCCGTAGCTTTAATATGATGTTTTGTTTGTTAGGATTGATTATGTATTTATTTAAATAACTGAGGGTAAAGCTAGTGTAAGAAACATAGATTCCGTGTTTCTGGCCGTATTCAGGCCGATTTGCATCCCCGCTGGACGGTGCTTTCTATGCAGTTCGCGCTTGGGCTATAAGTATAGGCTGAACCCCCGGCGTAAGATTTCATTCGCTCATAACAGCTGAATACCTCACTACATTTGCTTCTCTGTCTACGGGTTTTACCTTTGGCCTCTACGTTTGCTTGCATTGTTTTCTTGTATAACGAATACAAAGTTGAAACAAGACGCTTGGACTTAGGCTTCGTTCTTACAACCTTCCACTCCTCCACTACAAATACACACATCTTGAACAACATTTTCTTTTCAGTCATGCAGACACGAACATAGACCATCAACCATTATTATTAAGGTTACAATCAGGACATTTAATAGACATAATAATGTTAAGAGGAATGATAGTAATCTATGCCCACAACATCTTACTCAGCATTCAGCACAGCGTCAATGAACATGATGTCATTACTGATAAAACTACCTAAAATACAGTTTGATGCCCATCCTGCTTAAGCAATAATTTCTTGGACACTATACACATAACCCTTTTAGCTGCGGAAGTTGCAGCCACCCTTGTGATGTTTGGTTGAATGCTTGAATCTAACCCTGCCTTTGAAAACAATGGCAATTAATCCACCTACGTATACATATGTCGGGTTGGGAGAGTTTACAGTGTTTGGTAGCAACTGGACATATGCGTGTTGTTGAGATAGGTCTGGCGTGCTTTACAGTGTGTATGTACATTATTGAGGATCCAGTATCGCTTTCCATGTGTACCTTCAGTGTACCGACACAAGTTTACGAAGCAAATCTAACTCATTGACCTCAATGCTTTTGCCAAGGACTTTAACATTTCTGTATTAAGCCCGCTACTAACTACAGCCGAACCAAGCTAGTTTCGGCGAACTTTGCAACAGGGGGATTCCCCTATTTTTGGGTTGCAGCTGCAACGTACGAGGTTCGCCGATTCCCTCCTGCAAACCTTGCAGCGCGTCATCTGTAACCTTATGCGAACTGACTTTTCATTGGTTGAATAGTTGTATATCTTCATTCTTGAAGAGTGACAATAATGGCGACTATAACGCCAGAGGAAAACCCCACTGATATGGTCGCTTTCTATTGACTTTGAGCGATTATTTATAAATTCTTTTGGCGTAGCAACTTACATTTTACGTTCAGCAAAATCTTCTTCAAGTCTGGCCCAACAATTCCGTTTGTGGCTGTACAGGTGTAGGTTCCCATATGGTGACAACTCACTGCCCTCAGTGTCAACACAGCCAGGGTTCTGTCCTCTGTTCTCTGGTATTGAATGGTGCTCGCGTCAAGAGGAGTGTAGCCATGCGTGATGGTGACGTTTATTGGCAGGGGTCGACCAGACACAGTGCAAGTCAGACTGAGAGTCACTCTGTCGTCTCCATTCACTGTCACCGTCTCGTTTGTGTTGTTCAGTGTAAGTTGTTGTATAACTGCTCTGTCTAAATAAAACAATAACCGACATTGACAAATATGGAATATGGTAGACAGGAGTATTACATATCGAATACTACCCATCATTGAAGAAAAGGACTAGGCAGATGCGTTTGACATAGTTATGCTTATGCATGTATTTGTGTCCATGTATAACGCTAAATTCACCTGAATATACTGGTTTGTTTCTTTTACCAAGTGAACCCAAAATGACATACCCTGCTACTTTTATTTTTTCTGGTTCTATATTCCTCAGTGATGTGGGTCACTGCACAGACAACTTGTTAAATGTCAACGTTAATGTCTCTGCTCCGTCACCAATAGCAAATAGTGACTGAGTTAGATAACTGGAATCACCATTCATGTCTACCTCATATTCAGCACAAATATTGATTTGACATGAAATAGTATATTTTTACAGTGTAACATTTAGAAAAAACGAGAATCACAATGGTACTTCACAACAGTCAGTCTTGTACCCCTATATTCTTTGCCTAACAATGACGCTAAGGCATGCTGAACTAAGTAGGGGTCGTTCTTTTCAGAACTCGTATGAGGCGTGGTTGGATTCAGTTGTTGCAGGTATATATACCAAAGAACAGTACATGGCAGTACCTCCTAACATTGAAACCTTTAACACTTTCAAAGCTGTGTGTGAGTACTGAGTATTCGTAGCCTACATATCGTAATAATACACATGTAATCTTACATCATTCAATACATTAAAGACACACCTTTAAGTTTAAACACTATCTGGCATGTCGCTCAACATTTTGAATACTGTATCAAATGACTTAAGATTTGGTAGTATATTACATGTCACTGACCTCTCAACCACCAGCTTCATAACCAGAGCTGGACTCCAAGTGTAACCTAGGCGAACGACAAGAAGATTGACCTCTCAAAGATTAAAGGCCATATCTTAATAGCAAGTGTATTTATGACTAGGTGTTTTAGGAGAATGTTGTACAGTGAAGGCGGCCTAAAACCGAACCTACACAACCTGCATGACCACGCTTGACTGTAATACGTAACTTTCTGTTTGCACTCTCATAGGTGGGAACAATGTACGTTTAACTCTTTCTGGACGGATACTGGATTTTCCGGTACAGGGTGCCCGAGGTTTGTGCCTTACGAATTGGTACCACTGGCATTCCGTATTCGTTGAACTGGATTAGCTTCCAGACTCCTTTGGCGATGCCTTCTTCGTAGCCTTTGGCGAGGTCATCACGAAGAGCGAAAGGTACCGGACGTGCCTTGTGAAAAACCGGCTTCGCATCAGACTTGAACTTCACGTCCAGTTCGAAGTTCTTGAGGCATCCCAATTCTTGTTTGAAGAGATTTGGGAATTTATCAGACAGTCTGTGACAATCTCGTTGCAGGGCAGCATAAGGCGCGTTGGAGGTCGCTGGATGCGTAGGTTTTGCACCATCACTCTTAGCGTGACTCTCTATGCTCCTCAGTCCTAGAGCATTGTCCACAGAAATTCCCAGAGTCTGGATTGCGTTGCGTCCTAGCAGATTCAGAAGAGCGATCTTGGTGACGATGTACGGAATTGAGCTTTGCTTACCAGTCACTGGATCCTTGGTTTGGCCCATGAAAGTTCCCAGCACGGGCAGGTCGTGCTTGCTGGCAGACTCGTAACGATGTGTGACGTCATCCAGCTTCGGTTTTCCTAGTTGTCTCCAGACCGGAAGAGAAACAAAATTTCCCGTAGTTGCGGTGTCCAGTTCCATGGTGAACTGTCGGTCCTGGATTGTTATGGGTACATCCAACCTAGGAGTATCTTTGGGAACTTCACCGAGGATCGCGTTGACAAGCTCTGCTTTCGTGACTCTCTTAACGGAAGCCTGGGAATGTCGTTCCCGATTCTGATGTTGCTTTTTTCTACAGACAGCTTCCAAATGTCCTGTGACGTCACAGTATCGGCATGTGGCTTCTTTGTAGGGGCAGTCTGTTGCTTTGTGGGCCTTTCCACATCGGTAGCACTTCCTATCTGTGGAATTAGACTGCTTGTGGTTCTTTCGTGGACCCGTAGTCTTGTTCTGGTGGACCTTGTTGACTGGCATGGTCTTGGAACCGTAGACAGTTTCCTTGGCAACCTTCGCTGCGTCTTCAGTCTCAATCGCGACTTGGACAGCACGTGCGAAATCCAGCTCTGTGTCCTTGATCTTGAATAGAGCCTTTAAGACAGCCTCATTGTTGACAGAACATATGAATCTCTGTCTCAGAGTTTCGTCTTGTGGGTTTTTGATCGAAGGAAAGTCACAGGTAGCGGCGTCTTGGCGTATGCGCGCTGCTAACTCCTGGAGAGTTTCGCCTTGCTTCCGTTTCATGTCACTCCAGAACTTGAAACGTTCTCGCACAATGAAGAGTTTCGGGTCGAACTGTTCTTTCATGAATTTGACAATTTCGTCCATTGTCAAACTGTTGATGTCCTTGGGCGGGTTTTGCTGAGTAGCCAGATTTGCCAGTTGTTTGTAGACCGTAGCAGTCTGATTCGTCAAGAAAATTTGAGCCTTGCGCTGCTCCGGCACGGAGTTGGCGACCACAATACGTGCACAATCTTGACCAGTAGTCAGGCCACAGTTCCGATGTTGCATCAAACGCAACAAAAGATGGGATTGCAGCTGCCTGTGTAGTAATGGGAAAACGTAGATTCGAAGCACTCGGATCGTCGCAGCCTCCCTGGCAGGAGCTGCGGCACCACTGAACACTTTCATCATCATCTCCATCTGGTGCATTTGTTGCTCCATATCTTCTTTGTGCTGGCGTTGCTGTTGCTCCAACTGCTTCCTTAGAAGCGTTATCAGCTGCTCTGTTTCCGTCATTTTGCAGTAATAAGTCACTCTGAATAGACAAGGGAAAGAACTGTCGACGACGCCAGTTGTCGTGTTTTTCCTTTCTTCACTCTTAGTCGCAAAGGAGACACAACGAGTTGTGTAGGTTATGTAGATTTATTAACAGCTGGAACAACGGTGACAATATCTCTCAGCACAGTGTAAGAAAGAACAAGTGCAAGACTGGTAAAGAACAACAATACGTGTGCGCAGCCCTACTTATATAGTTAATGGACATACGAGAATATTCGGGAAACATCGACACTAATCTGGTTAGATCTACACAGTTCCGTCTGTACGATAAGCGTCTACGCTTACGTCATGAGTGACTGCGCACTTAATCAAAGTAAGTTCCATAATGTTTTTTATCCTTCCATTCGATTCCAGTGGTATCTAGCGATCTCCACAACAGGTATCTTTATATATTTTGCACCTACGCTTAGAGCAAGCATTTTTCTATGTATTAACGTACATGTTAGGTCCATTACACTCCACACTTACCTGTAATAATGCCCCTATAAAAGCTTTCATGACATAACTTTGACTTGCAAAATTAGGGGGTGTAGCTTACTTCGGAACTGAACTCTCACACTTAGTGTTTATGAGCTATCTCATCAGAGGTACTTGCAACTAAAAGCCCAATGAATGCACTTCCCTCTGATATGTATTTGATTAGATTTTGGCTAACAAAACGTCTTTACTGAGATCTGACATTATCCAGAAAAGTTAAGAAGACGTCACGTAACACAATTTCTGAAATGCAAGGCCTCCTAGTGCTCCTATGTATTGCACGCAAACAATCTTTTTACTTGCTGTTTAACACCCTACAATTACTTGATAGTTCACTCAGAAATATTTACTCTGCTGCCTCCGGTTAAGCTCATATTGCCGTTTTTTGCAACAAAGTGTTTTTTTCTGAAGTAAAACAATCGGGCTACTTTGCCAAACAATTGCGTATAGCTGCTGCCACTTTTGGGTACCTAGAAAGATTGTTTCAGAGACTATAATTATGCATTTGTCTGTCAAATGAAATCAAATTTGCCTGGGAGTACCGACTGTGCATTAAACTCCTTTACTAAGCGTCTTTTGTTCGATTTGGTTCCTCGTCTAAAGGAGGCAGGAAAAAAATGGGGAGACATTTTTAAGAAAGGATATGCTTACGGCATTGTTTGTGAAACGCTTGAACTGTAGCTCTCGCATTTTAAAGATATTTTTCGTAATACTCGTCATTAAGGTGGCTTACTTCAGTTTTTAACTTATAAATGAATGCAGATTCCAGACCTAAAATTAAAGTAACGATTTTAGAACTTCATTTTTCAAAAACCGTTTTGGCGACATGTGTTAAAAACGTCCAATATACCACACCCTCATCTCGATTCCCAGTCAATGTTAAAACATTTGATCATTACTTGACGAAATGTAATCAAAATAGAGTAACAACTCTAACACGCATGGATGCACGCTTTGTGTTGCCCATAACAATGTCCGCGTGCGCTTGTACAACTAGCACACGTTTATTTCAATCAGTCACTTACACGCGACGTTGAGCAGAATGGTCTTTGTATCAGGTAGATCCACCCCGTTGTCAGCAGTACAGGTGTAGGTCCCCATGTCACGATACTGGACTTCTGACAGTGTTATCTGAGCTTCAAAGTACCACTTCCCTGTTGTTTGATACTGAATGTCAGAAGGAGCGAAGGTGGTGTTGCCTTTTGCGATAGTTACAGTGGTGAAGACTGGTCGTCCATAGACTCTACACACCACATGAAGCGTGGCCTGGTCGTCTCCCTTTACTGTCACCGTCATGTTTGTACCGTTCATTGTCAGGCTTTCCACGAATACCTTGTCTGAACAAAACACAGGTCGCGTAAAACAATAGCAAAACAGAAATGTATCTGTGCGCCTAAACAACTAAAACTGATCTGAAAATCTTTACTGAAACCAATTAAGTTCTACATAACTCAAAACTGTCAATTGAAACACAACATATCTATATATTAATTAATTTAAAGGCATATGTACGCGCTCCCGTGTTTACAAAGTGTAGTTTGCCCATAATCGATGTCAAACGCACCATAAGACCATGTAATGACGATATGTCGCAATGCGCGGACCATATACATGCATTACAGCTTGTTCTAGCCTCTGAAAAAGTGAGGATGTCAACAAAGACGCGGAGTTATTTCCCTTGCGTCAACGCTACCTCTGTTGGCAAATCTATAAATAGGACGATCCAGATGAAAATGAAAATGAACATATCTCAACATTGAAGACTCAAGACTCAGACTCAAGACTCAAAATGTTTACTGTCCTCATAAAAACAAGGAAAATTGCCTTACAGTGTCAGGCGATCACAGACATAAAAACATCACATGTATTAAGAATTAAACGATTGCACTTAAAACTAATAACTCTAGCCCGCTTCATATTTGCTGTAAACTTAGAATTAGAATTGCATTAAAACACATGTAACATCCTGAGCGTCTCTCGCAGCACTCACACTTACAGACACACACAGACACACACAGACACACACAGACACACACACACACACACACACACACACACACACACACACACACACACACACACACACACACACACACACACACTCTCTCTCTCTCTCTCTCACTCGCCATCTCTCTCTATCTCAGTTTAACTAAAAACAATAAAATATATTCAGATTGAGTGGGTAATAATGGCACACAGGCATGATTTAAAAGGTCATGGATAGATAACACATGCGCGTGTATCAAGACCAAGAGCATTCTACAAACTCGTACGCACCCGCACACACACTTGTACACAAACACATACATACACACAGTCACACGATCACAACACACAAGCACACACACACACACACACACACACACACACACACACACACACACACACACACACACACACACACACACAGACGCTCACACAGACACAGGCATACACACACACACACACACACTCACACCAGCGGATCAACATCCGCGCACCCACACATGCACCAAAGTGCCCATCGCTGCGGAGTTGGCGGCAAATCACACAGGCTGCTTCAGGTCGTGGCGTTGAGTAGCCTGACAGCAGAGGGCAAGTAGGAGTCCAGGAACCTGTTAGTGCGGCACTTGAAGGAGCGCAACCTCCTCGATGCTGATCGGGCTGGAGTTTGAGCTGCGAGGACGGGATGGAGAGGGTGAGATGGATCTGACCGGATCTTATTTAGCTTTCTGATGGCTGTCTTCTCGTAGATGGAGTTGATGCTTGGCAGTTCTTCTTTGATGATTCTTTCAGCAGTTCTGATAATTTTCCCCAGCTGATCAACATCCGTCTTCTTTGCGCTCCCAAGGAAGCATACGATGTTGTATAGCGTGACGCTCTGTACTACTGACTGAAAGAACAGTGACATGATTTTTTGGTCCACCCTGAATTTCTTCAGTTTTCTGAGGAAGAAGAGTCTCTGGTTGCCCTTTTTGCAGCAAGCGCGGATGTGTTCAGTCCAGTCCAGTTTATCATCAATTACCATGCCCAGGTACTTATACGACTTAACAGTCTCAACTGGTTGACCCTTGATGGTGATTGGTTGAAGTTCTGGCTTTTCTCTCCTGAAGTCGACAATGAGTTCTTTTGTTTTGGAGACGTTTAGGTCTAGGTAGTTTCTGTCACACCACCCCACAAGCTCATCGACCGCCGCTCTGTATAGGTACTCGTCATTGCGAATCATGCCAGTCAAGGACGAGTCGTCAGCAAACTTGATGAGCAGGTTGCAAGCATCACTGCTCCGACAGTCCGCCGTGTAGAGAGTGAACAGGACAGAAGGGGTCTTAGACCACAATATTTTGCAGGGAACTTAATTTAGCATGTCTCCAGCTGTTGGTAAAGCAATTAGCGTGTATATTCATCGAGTTAATATGCCTTTAAGAAACATATGAACGATACAACAAAACGCATTTGGTGTGGGTTAACACATCTTCAGTTTGAGACGGTATTCTGATCAAAAAGTTACTGATGCAAGTTTTAAGTTTTTAAGCTGAAATGCGTTTCGATTCATTCAAAGATGCAAAGATTTTCGTTGTTGATACAAAGGGATTTGACGCTCACTTTCTGCACGCTGAGAACGCCACTTCCTGCAGTGACGCTGAGAACGTTCAAAAATACCATCAAAATATTAATTCTGCCCTACAGTGTTTTAGTTGGTCCATGATGGGTCCAACCATTTGTTTTCCTAATTTATGTCAAGCCTCTGATGCCAAGAAATTGAGTGAAGCCGACCCGCTTTGAATTTTCAACTGTAATATGACTAGGGAGTTACGCCCCTTATCCGTTCGTTATCAAAGCCTTGTGTTGGGAACGTCATGGCTTTGAGTTGAAAGTGGGACACCATGCCCAGATCATATGAATGGCAGCTTGTGCCTCAAGTTTTATGAAGATATGTGTGTACCCTGCATACTGCTTGACAGCATACTTATTGCTTACTGTGCCAGTCAATACCCTTGTTAGCTTAATGTTTGGTCCATATAATGACTCAGATGCTGATAGTTTTGTTGTTTAGGTAATACTTAATGCCAAGGTATAGGACACAGAAAACTGTTTATAACAACAAAATAATGTTGAAAATATAACGACATTTGTTTCGCAAATGAATAATGTTGTTAGTGTTAAAAGTTGATTATCACACACACGCCTCGCATTTCAGATGAACAGCTTGGAATAAACAGGATACTATTTGCAACATTAGAAGGTATAGTTGGGAGCAGAACTGAACCAATCCGGTTTTTATCTGGTATACATCATTACACAGCTAGCTGCCGTCAAAGCAGTGACATGTCATGTTTTCATTGAACGACTTATTTGTGAGCAGCATGTCACACTTACATGCAACGTTCAGCTCAAGAGTCCGAGAAGCTGATTTCGGTAACCTGTACTGGTTACTAGCAGCCCTGCTCCTTGCTCTGCAGGTGACGTTTCTCAGATCATCAGATGCAGGGTCAGGTGTGAAGGTACAGGTGTTTGGTGGAGACTGCTTCTCACAGGTGACGCCACGCCAGGTGTAGTCAGGTGTTGGATAGACATTGGTAGCGTTGCAGGTCAGGGTGACCGGCTGTGACCCGTTGCTGACCACGTAGGATGGACCGACACTCATGTGGTCATCAAACGGGCCGTCTGGTAAATACAAACATATCATACATTATTCAATGAAGACGTCTACACGCCGTATAAACGGTTGCACCGACTGAAAGCCGCGGGACCGGTTGCATCGACTAAACGCCGCGGGATCAGGACAAGCGAGGGGAGTTTCTCCACAAAATTACAAATCTCTTCTCTTAATTAGTAGATTATCATATAACTTTTGTTTACACTTTGAACTTAGGTATTGTAGCATCACATCATCGATTTTTTTCATTGATTGCATTTACGTGTGAATGTTGAACTGTGATTATTTACACTTGTTAAAGCGCATTTTTGTAAATTTTGACTTTCAACCTTCACCACCAAAAATCAAGCTTTCGGACAAACCTACAGACAATTAAGATGTAATCAATGATTATTTATTGACCATTGGGTTAAATTTTATTAGCTAATGTTACATGGTTACTTCATATTTTACGGATATGTAAAGACACCAAACGTTTGACGGTTGTACACCACGGAAGAGCATGGTTGCACGTCGCGACAATATTTGATTGCCAGCGGTTGTGCACCATGGGACATTGTCCTTCTAAATTTGCCAGTAATATCAAGTTATATTTGGTGAATGTCTCAGCTCTTGTTTTGTTATGTTGTTATAGTCCCCCACCACCTTTTTTGCCGATGTTCTGTGCGTTTTTGTACGATCCGATAACTCCAAATGTTGCTTCTCTGCAACCCCCAACCCCCACGATAGCGGGCTACCACCCCCCATCGATCCCGGCAGAGAGGTTGCAGAATGGAGATCTCTGGTATCACGACGGATAGCTATCTTGATGTTAGCGAATATATGGTGGAAGCTGTGGACGCTGTTCTTTCACAAGGGCAAGCTCAGACCATAGGTCCACCCACAAGGACATCAACACCATCAAAGCCGCCTGGGAGTTTAGGCAAGCGTCATCTGTGTCAAGAGTGTGGCAAAAGTTACAAATATGCTTCTGGTCTAACAGAACACAGGAGACAAGAACACGGCTTTCAAACGGGATCACGATACACGTGCGGGGTATGTGATAAAGCTTTCATGAACATTACTGAATTTCACAGCCACTATATTGGTCATCAAGGCAAAAAGCCACACAGATGCAAAAAATGCAACAAGTATTTCCAAAGCAAACAGAAACTCACACGCCACAATTGTAAGACAAAACCAAGACTTCTTGTCTGCAGCAAATGCGGCAAGAGTTTTGCTTGTGCCCGACTGCTGAGTCAGCACATGCATACCCATGACGAGAAACCCCAGTTGATTCATCACTGTCCGAATTTGATGCTGGTTCGTCCGTTTTGTTCTCGTCCGCTTTGCATTCGCCAGTTTTGCATTCGTCGGCTTTGCATTCTATTGTGATAGTTTCATTCTTATGGCCAACAATGTGGTATCCCTCTGCTACTGTCTTTGGAATTACTTCGAAGTCTTTTGAACAATATCTGAATACCCCGGCTTTATCGTCAAGCCGAAGAATGCGAAGCTTCACATTTTCAGTGGGGTGTAATGACAAAGCATGATCAATAGCGGTGATGAATTCTTCACATTTTTCAGAACAATACCAGCACATGAAGCAGGGCTGATTCGCATCCATGGTTTATGCAGTGGACAGGTGATTTCAGAGGCCGGACTCCATCTGCCATAGAAAATTAGAAATATCAGAGTGCGAGTACCATCCTAAAATAAAGTGCGTGTCTCCATGAAACTATTGGGACTTGTACACTATCCGAGTCAAACCACCTGTACAGTGGCCGGCAAAAGTATTGCACCACATAGCAAGAGAGGAAAGGTCTGACAATTTAGACACTTTTCAAACGGTCTTTTTAATACAATCAAGTATACTACAATCATGAATTTTTAACATAGTAAAGACGAAAGTCCCCTCTTTCTTGTGATACCAAATCTGTTAGCAAATGAAGAGTTCTTACATATCTAATTAGGACCGTTAAAATGTGAGGTAATTTCCCGATTCGTTCAAAGCAATTTTAGTCATTTCCGTTCTTCCCATTTGGTGCGATACTTTTGCTGGCCACTGTACACCATTACATGGCATGATGTTTGTTGTACAATGTTCAGAAGCGATTTTTCAGCCTTTAAAGTAAACCTTTTCAACTTTCAATTACTTCCACGGCGCACAACCGATGACTACCGTGGCGCACAACCGGTCTGTACAAGGATTTTCCGTGGTGTGCAACCGTCAAACTGTTTAGTGTCCTTGCATATCCGTAAAATATGAAGTAACTATGTAACATTAGCTAATAAAATTTAACCCAATGGTCAATAAATAATCATTGATTACATTTTAATTGTCTGTAGCTTTGTCCGAAAGCTTGATTTTTAGTGGTGAAGGTTGAAAGTCAAAATTTACAAAAATGCGCTTGAACAAGTGTAAATAATCACAGTTCAACATTCCCACGTAAATGCAATCAATGAAAAAAATCGATGATGTGATGCTACAACACCTAAGTTCAAAGTGTAAACAAAAGTTATGTGATAATCTACTAATTAAGAGAAGAGATTTGTAATTTTGTGGAGAAACTCACCTCGCTTGTCCTGATCCCGCGGCTTTTAGTCGATGCAACCGATCCCGCGGCTTTCAGTCGGTGCAACCGTTTATACGGCGTGGTCTAGCCGCGTTTTGTATGGGTCACACTGAGTGTGTCTTATTCTTCTGTTGATTAAAAAAATCATGACAAACTAGTTTATACAAGGTTAAAATTTAAAAACGAAACATGTAGTTTATTTACGCCCGTCGCGATATAACCTTCGTGGTTGAAAACGACGTTAAACACCAATAATTTACGAGTACGTTGACCCAATGTTGTTTTTTCTGTTTCACCTCGAAGAATGTTTAGAATTAACACGTAACGCTATACTTTATATAGCGACATCGTTTTGCTTTGACATCAAAGAGTACGTTGACCCACTTGTTTTTCTGTAGACCGACGTACAACTAATCATGACACACCATTAAACAAAACCATATCTGAGTAGTCGTTGATGCAACTCCAGGTGTAGTAAGGTGTTCGACGCCTATCTACAGATTCATATTACACATACAATTATGAGTTTGCATTACATTGATGCAAAGAGTGTTCTAGATTACACCGTTAAATGTTAAATGAATGATTTATTTTTATTTGTGTGTGCTTTTAAAAGATCATTGTTGATAAAACATAACCATCAGTTAACGTTTACATGTTTATTCTTACACATGTTCTTTCATTAATGTATAACGCATTGCAGTGTTTCCCTTTTAATTACAAGAAAACATACAACGCAAACAGGCGGTCAAGTATTTAAAGGTTTGTACGTGATTTGATATTGTGAACGATTTTCCGGCAAACACAATCAAACAATCTTTTGTAAAAGAAAGTAACTGGACATCAAACTACGTTGAAACTGACATGCAACACGCAGAGTGTAGACTGCTTTTTCCCTGACACCGTCAGCGGTGACCACACAGGTGTACTGTGTGCCGTCGTCTGCACGCTGGACATTGCGCAGTGTCAGGCGCTCTGGGTCCCATGTCGGTGAGTCTTGTCCCTGCCATGTCACGTTGCTGGACCTTGACACGTTGTATGGGCGGCAGTAGCAAATGTGGTTTTGGTTTTCCATCAGATAGCGCGGACAGGCTATGTGAACTCTACCTGTGATTCGTCATACAAAATATTTATGTAAGTTCCATGTCTGAATGCACTGAATGTCTTTTTTTCAAAAAAAGTATGTCAATGGCTTCATCATCATAGACATACACAGACCCACGCACAAACAGACAGACAAACAGACAAACAGACAGACATATATATAGACTGACAGTCAACCAGTAAGACACACTGACAGACATACAGACAGACAGACACAGACACACACACACACACACACACACACACACACACACACACACACACACAAACTGACACACACACACAAACACACACACACACACACACACACATACACACACAAACATACACACATATATATGTATAGGTTACAACACGAGTGGTTTTTTTATATGGCTTGTATTTCAGTCAAGACCCAGCGGATGAATATCATCGGGAGACACGAGCCTCTGGCGAGTGGCTCTCGATTGATATTCCCGCTGGGTCTTGACTGAAATACAAGCCATATAAAAAACCACGAGTGTTGTAATCTGTATATCCCATTCTACCATCAAACACAAAGTGTAGACTACTAGCGGCACTGTTGCGATCTGTGGACTGTAAAACAGTGGTGCCAGCGAGACTTAGCCCTTTTGCAACCTTAAACTAAGTGACCGTCGCTGAAAAAATAAAACGAATGAGTGCATCGATAAGTACGCGGTAACACTACTTTCAGACCATTTAAAAGCTTTAAGTAAAGGTTCATAAGTTGCAAGAAAGTAATGAAGTCGTAAAGAAATTAATTTAGTTGAAGCGCACAATTCTTTTGTTTTGCGTTTCAGGTCGGCAGAACGGGCGAAACGGGTTTGAGACCCATTTGGCTTACTCGATTCAGAATCGATTCCACGTTGTTTTTCTCGAACGTGTTATACAATTAGGCTTATTGACAGAGAAGCAAATTTTAGGGAACAAATATGTAGGTTTAGATTTAACCATTTGCTCCCTATTTGAAATGTATCTACGTGATAAACTGTTTTGCGAGTGTGTTTGGATGGATGAACCTAAACTGGTATGGGTGTGAGGAAAACGGGACGGAGTTGAAGTCGCGAATTGCTGACACGTCTGTCACCGCCGATTGATTGCATTTTGAAAGAATATGACTGGATTACGGAAAAATACACACATGTTAAGTTCTTGGATACCTTCATCGCCAATGTGGACTTACTGCAGAGCCAGGCAAAAGAGTAGACTTGCTCGCAAAACACGTGAAACAGCCGATGTTTGATAGCGAAGCCAAACCGTGCCAGGTAAGGACGCTTCTCGGTCTCGCTACGCATGTCACCAGTGACAGTGTTGTTGCTTTGAGTTTGACTAACTCGAAACTGTCATTTAAAACATGAGCCAAATGTGTATTGATTGTGTGATTAGTCTATGTGACAGGGCTTCTATTATCTGTGCTCCCTAGCTTCTGTCAGTTCCCACACCGACACTGCCAGAGAAACTGAAGACGCACACCAAACACATTACTGACAGACTCTCAAAAGTCGTCTGCTAACGATGCAAGGGAGGGTACTCGTGTTTTTGTTTTGGTTCGCTAGCATCTGGGTATCTTGTAAGTTGAATGTTCGGTTTTTTTCGATCTGCATTGCTTTCATAATGAAAGAAACGTTTGTTTATTGCATCCCATACATCAGATCAGTTCTGAGATTCATTTTTGCGTGCAACTGATATGGTTTTCTGAGCCGTGCAATACGATTTTGGAACTTCATACAAATGTGTCACATTGTTCGGCGCGAGGTCAAAGGTCGGGAGGAAAGTAGTTCTTTGCCCAAATCGGAATCTGCACTATCATATATTTTTTGGAGTCCATGATGTATTTATTGAGCTATAAAAATACAACATATATACCCATACTGAAGTAACAGAGACAAAGAAGGGAGGTCATGGGATATATATATACACACACACACACACACACACACACACACATACACACACACACACACACGCTCATACACACGCACACACACCACACATACACACACACACACCTCATACACACACACACACACATAACACATCCGTACGCACGCAGGCAAGGCTCACACGTGCACACAGTCATAGAAGGGGTGTTGTTACAGTCCTTAGACTCAAGCTCCCGGCAATTACTCATGATATTTAAAATGACGCATGCATAATGCAATCTTTCATCGACAATGTCATGTATCTCCAAGTTTCCACTGCAACTAAATGACACTACCCATCAATGTTTACTTGCTTGTCATGGAGCTAAATAAAAGGAAGTTTAGAACCATGATGTTTACAAATCTCATAAAGGATTCCTATGTTTGACACACCTACTGCATAGATTATAAGATTTTTTTTGGAAGAACGCTCCTTCCAAAACGACTACTTACAACTTGTACAATGAATTACATGTGGGTAGACAGATCTTCAAAATGGCACCCGCCAAGATCGACAGTTGGTCTAAAACAGTTTAAAAATTTAACAACAAAGGTCGGTACACTAGTGTTTATTTTTGGTATTATTTGTGTGGCAACTGGTCGAGTGAATTAAATAGTGTTGCTTCACACATATGCACACATACAGACACACATCACCTCCACCACCATTACAACAGCCACCACAACGACCACCACCGCCACCCCTACAGGTCGAATGATGTATGTATGATATATGTTTTCAAAGCGTAAAAGGTTTCCTTAAAAAGGCTTGGACAAAGTGACATGAACTATGCTCTATATATGTGCAGTGTGTGCGTATATGAAGCCTTGAGTGTTCCTAAATTGTGTCTGTCAGTGCGTTCGTTCGTTCGTTCGTTCGTTCGCTAGTACGCGCGTTCGTTCGTGCGTTCGTGTGTTCGTTCGTACGTTTGTGCGTGCGTGCGTGTGTGCGTGCACCTCTGTACGGACGGTGTTGTCGAAACTTTAACACTTGGTGGATTCAGTCATTCGTCATGCCGGATGGCATTGTTTGAATCCTTCGCGGAGCTGATCTTGGAATGGTGATGGTTGTATGACAAATGTGGATGAAATGTGATCCTATTGTGGCTTTTCGGCAGATCATGTTAAGTGATGCATGTGACCTACTTGCTCTAACACATCTAAACGTAACAATAACATGAAAGGTCTACAGTGGGCTGTTATTGTTCGAGTCGGACATACGTCGGACGCTGTCGGGCATGGTCGCGGCCTGGCAGAAGTATTGACCAATCATATAGCGAATATCAAACTCGGCCGTCCTAGAATGCAATTGATGTCTATCTGATACAAAAGAGACCAAAACGACACGAAAGATCTACGACTGAGATCTCCCTTTGATATATTTATAGACCTTTCTGTTTGTCATCAGTTTTATCCCGATTTCAACGCGAGACGTGTCAAGGAGACGACTTGCGAGTAAATTCTGATCAGATGTCGAAGCTTGGGTTGAAGAAGGTTAAAAACAAGTACGACTCGACTGCGTAGATTGTGTTGTCTGCTACGAATAGTACGATTAAAAGGAAGATTAAGGTTTATTTGCAAATTGCACCGCCCAGAAGGAAACTAGTCTCTGTCGGTATTCTAAGCATAATGACGCATGTTGTCCGGTTTTCTCGCGAGAGCTGCGAAGGCCGAAGAACGTAGTTCTCGCGTCATTCTAAGTATAACAAAGAGCACGTCTCGTGGATATCTCGCGAGAACTGGTCCGATACGAAACAGGTCGATTGATGGAGACGTAGCCGCTTCCCGTGCAACAGATTGGATGGAGCAAGAAACCACCATCGTCAGTGTATCGGTAAAACACTTTGCCATAACTGTTTTAAATTAGAACCTTGATTTTAGTGGTTAGTGTGTGTGTGTGTGTGTGTGTGTGTGTGTGTGTGTGTGTGTGTGTGTGTGTGTGTGTGTGTGTGTGTGTGTGTGTGAAAACAAAAATCAAAGCTCGGTAGTTATAGTTTGTCAATGTTTGTCAGTGTTGGGTCAAAACATCTGTTGTTATCTGACTGCAGTCAGATGTTGCGTGGGTCTGCAAGTAGCGAATACTCAGTCTAGTCGTTCATCCAACTGAAACAACTCAACACCCATGATTCAGCTGGGAGTCTATTCCAGATCGCACTGGTTTCTAAGAGAAATCACTCAGGTTATTTCACATGATTATACTGACAGTTATTCACTCGTATCTTTTCTCACGCGTAGAAAGCTATCTCCAATGATCAGTTTATTGTAGCTTAACCTTCACCGTTCTTTCTGGGTCGTGGGCTACCCAGAGCCTCAAAAAAGTGTCTCTATTTCTGAACATATATTGGGACCCTTCAATCAACCACTTTCTGAAGGATTATTTTTGTAAACAAAGAAATGAATAATAACATAATTTGAACTGGCCAGTCCGGATGATGTTGGTTGTGGGCGACCCATATGGAATTAAAGAAGAAGTGTACGATGTGTATTCCTAATTTTATTCCGAACCAGACGTTGCGGCGATGTGGTATCACACAGTTTTGACTGCTTCATTTCTTTTGAATGTTTGCACAATACAGACCGCTTTGAAAGGTGTTATTTCACATATCAACGCAGGATATACCAATGTGCATAATAGTTTATATTGTCAGTCCATTTATCGATAAAGAGTCGTGTCGGATGGGATGAGAGTGAGACAATATGCTTGAGTGAGGACAGATCTACAGCAACTCGGTTCGTATGTTCTTTTACGTGAATATTTCTCGTTGAAAACCACACATGTACTAGATACAAACCTTACTCATTCCCACAACCATACATGTAAGCTGTACGTGGTTTCAAAGAGACAAAGGATGTTGGCGGCAACGCTTTGATTACACGTTGCGGCGGCGCGCTCTCGATACAGCCGGATATACGGCGTGTACATGTGCAATAGCTGATCATTCACCAGCCTTTGCATCGTTCACATACTCATTGTATATTTATTGCTTTTAATTGACTGCCAACACTAACATGTATACACATGCGCGCAATTATACTGTTTTCTTAGAGACACACTTTTTTTACATTTAGTCAAGTTTTGACTAAATGTTTTAACATAGAGGGGGGAATCGAGACGAGGGTCGTGGTGTATGTATGTCTGTGTGTCTGTGTGTCTGTGTGTGTGTAGAGCGATTCAGACTAAACTACTGGACTGATCTTTATGAAATTTGACATGAGAGTTTCTGGGTATGATATCCTCAGACGTTTTTTTCATTTTTTTGATAAATGTCTTTGATGACGTCATATCCGGCTTTTCGTGAAAGTTGAGGCGGCACTGTCACGCCCTCATTTTTCAACCAAATTGGTTGACATTTTGGTCAAGTAATCTTCGACAAAGCCCGGACTTCGGTATTGCATTTCCGCTTGGTGGCTTAAAAATTAATTAATGACCTTGGTCATTAAAAATCTGAAAATTGTAAAAAAAAATAAACATTTTTAAAACGATCCAAATTTACGTTCATCTTATTCTCCATCATTTGCTGATTCCAAAAACATATAAATGTGTTTTATTTGGATTAACAACAAGCTCTGAAAATTAAATATATAAACATTATTATCAAAATGTTTTTCCCCAAATCAATTTAAAAACACTTTCATCTTATTCCTTGTTGGTTCCTGATTCCAAAAACATATAGATATGATATGTTTGGATTAAAAACACGCTCAGAAAGTTAAAACGAAGAGAGGTACAGAAAAGCGTGCTATCCTTCTCAGCGCAACGAATACTCCGCTCTTCTTGTCAATTCCACTGGCACTGCCTTTGCCACGGGCGGTGGAGTGACGATGCTACGAGTATACGGTCTTGCTGCGTTGCGTTGCGTTCAGTTTCATTCTGTGAGTTCGACAGCTACTTGACTAAATGTTGTATTTTCGCCTTACGCGACTTGTTTACATTTAGTCAAGTTTTGACTAAATGTTTTAACGTTGAGGGGGGAATCGAGACGAGGGTGTGGTGTATGTGTGAGTGTGTGTGCGTGCGTGTGTGTAGAGCGATTCAGACCAAACTACTAGACCGATCTTTATGAAATTTGACATGAGAGTTCCTGGGATTGATATCCCGGAACGTTTTTTTATTTTTTTTGATAAATGTCTTTGATGACGTCATATCCGGCTTTTCGTGAAAGTTGAGGCGGCACTGTCACGCTCTCATTTTTCAACCAAATTGGTTGAAATTTTGGTCAAGTAATTTTCGACAAAGCCCGGACTTCGGTATTGCATTTCAGCTTGGTGGCTTAAACATTAATTAATGACCTTGGTCATTAAAAATCTGAAAATTGTAAAAAAAAAACAATTTTTTATCAAACGATTCAAATTTACGTTCATCTTATTCTCCATCATTTGCTCATTGCAAAAACATATAAATATGTTATATTTGGATTAAAAACAAGCTCTGAAAATTAAATATAAAAAAAATTATCATCAAAATAAAATTGTCGAAATCAATTTAAAAACACTTTCATCTTATTCCTTGTCGGTTCCTGATTCCAAAAACATATAGATATGATATGTTTGGATTAAAAACACGCTCAGAAGTACCGAAGAGAGGTACAGAAAAGCGTGCTATCCTTCTCAGCGCAAGTACTACCCCGCTCTTCTTGTCAATTTCACTGCCTTTGCCGTGCGCGGTGGACTGACGATGCTACGAGTATACGGTCTTGCTGCGTTGCATTGCGTTCAGTTTCATTCTGTGAGTTCGACAGCTACTTGACTAAATGTTGTATTTTCGCCTTACGCGACTTGTTTTCTAATGTGTGTGTGTGTGTGTAGGTGGGTTAGTGGGAAGGGATGATACTTAGCGCTTATAGCAGTAGTGTAATGTTTATGTTTGTGATTGGAAGGTGTATGTTGTATTCACGATTTCTATACAGATGCAAAGGTGGAGGCGGGAGGGGAAAGTGCCAACCACTTTATCGTACGATCCGCAGACGGTGACGAGGAAGTTAAGACCACCAAACTCATTATCGGCAACATCCCCATCAGTTACAGCAACGATGAGATCGAAAAGAAAGTGGTCCAGATGGGTTGTAAACCTCAATCCAAACTAATGATGGAAAAGGACAGGGATGAGAGGGGGGGACTAACAAGATGGCTCACGGGGAGAAGATTTGTCTATATCCAAATCCCTGACCAGCCCCTCCCCACCAAGATAAACATTGGCTCGGCGACAGCTTCTCTGTACCACAGAGAACAAAAATTCTCTCCAGAACACACCACTTGTTCTCGATGCCTCGTCAAGGGGCATTACGCTTCCTCGTGCACCGAGGAAGTTGTCTGCAAGACCTGCCGTCGTACCGGCCACAAGAGTGGCCACCCCTCCTGCTCCCTCCTACGTGACGTCAGGGAGGCTCAGGCACCTGCGTCGGAGCAGCTCCCCGCGGAAGTGTCCCCGTCTGAAGACTCTGCTGAAGACGGTGCCAGCGCGGCAGCGACCCAGTTCTCTACCCCTGAAACACCATCGTCTCGTCCCGCGCGTGCAATCAAGCAGTCGAAACTTGCCTTTCACAGGTCCCAGTCCTGCCCGAGAGAAAAGCGCCCGCTTAGCTCCCCTGTGGACAACGATGCAGCCAAGGCTGCTAGACGGGATGACCTACCCCTTGGCCCGACTACATCATCTCTCGAGGAGCAGTGTGACGTTGCAGCCGAGATCACCTAGCCCCTGGCTGGCGCCAACTGGACGGATTTTGGAGGAAACGACCTGGCTACGCTCTATGGACTCTGATTTTTGAATACGACTCGACTGAAATCAATGTTGATATGTCATCATGGATGATTTAAAGATAACAAGTATTAATATTCATGGACTGAGAAATACGACAAAGAGGAAGACTTTTTTTCGATATTTAAAGAAACTATCGTACGATATTATTTGTGTGCAGGAATCATATGTACATGAAACCGATATTACAGTTTGGGAAAAAGAATGGGGAGGTCAAATGTTTTATTGTTGTGGTACAAAACACAGTATGGGACAAATCATTTTTATTAAAAAGAGTTTTCAGTATCCTGTGACGTGTATTTATCGAAATAGCAGGATTTTGACGGTACGAATTTCTCTGCAGAATGAGGACGTTTGTATCTCGAATGTATATGCTCCAACGATTGGTAAAGACAAATATCTTTTTTTTGAAAAGTTGGAAAAGCACATTCAGTCGCTGAATATGTTGAACTACATAGTGTGTGGAGATTTTAACTGCGTAATTGATAATGAAGAAGACATTATTAGTGGAGAAAAACACAATGTGGGGGATGTTAATCGCTTTAAAAAGTTCTTGGAAAATAGTGAGTTAAATGATATGTGGAGGTTATTCTGGCCACAGGAAAGGGAATTTACGTGGTCAAGAAAAAATCCTTTCATTGCTCGCAGATTGGATTACATTTTTGTTTCCGACTCTGTGCTAAATAATATTAGAGACTGTAATATATGTTCCGTTGCACAATCCGACCATAGGTCGGTTAACATAACATATAAATTATGTTCATTTCAGCGTGGTCCATCATATTGGAAATTTAATGATAGTTTGTTAAAGGATCATATCTTTGTTGATGAATTGAATTTGATGTTGGAAGAATTTGAGATACAAGATGAAATAAGGGAGGATCACGTAAAATGGGACTTGTGTAAGATTAAAATAAGAGAATTTTGTATTCGGTACAGTAAGGAAAAAAATAGATGTAAGTTTAATAGACATGGGGAATTGTTGGAAAATTTGAATAGGATTGACAAAGCCCTTGTTTTAGATCAAGATAATAACGAATTGTTGATGGAAAAAGATAAAGTAAAAGCTGAACTGGAAATTTATTCAATACAGGAAGCTAAGGGAGCCCAAACTAGGTCCCGAATTAAATTTATTGAAGAAGGAGAAAAAAATACAAAGTATTTTCTCAATATGGAAAAAACACACTCGAACGCGAAAATTATGGATCGTCTTGCTAAAGCAGATGGTCAGGTGATAACAAATCAGGATGATATTTTGACTGAACAAGTCCAGTTTTTTAGAAGGAGATACGAAAAAAATATTGAGTTTGATGAAAATTTGGTTGAACAGTTTTTGGATGGTGTTGAAGTTCCTCAATTAACAGAACAGCAGAAGACTGGAATTGATAGTCCGATCACTTTAACAGAATTGTCGACATCCTTAAAAAATATGAAAAACGGTTCCTCCCCTGGATGTGATGGTATTACAACCTCCTTTATGAAGTTCTTCTGGTGTAAAATAAAACACATGGTATTGAATTCCTTTCATGCATCTTTTTTAAAGGGAGAATTAACCGTCACACAAAAACGGGCAATAATGATATTAATTCATAAGGGTAAACAATTACCAAGGGACGACCTTAATAATTGGCGACCGATTTCACTATTAAACACTGATTATAAAATATTGGCGAAGACTCTTTCAGTTCGCCTATCTAAAGTTATTTTAGATATTATTGGTGAAGATCAGTATGGTTTTCTGAAGGGTCGAACCATTAGTTCAGCGATCCGGCAAATAGACGATTTAGTATCGTATGTAAACGAATATAATAAACCTGGGTTCCTTGTAGCACTGGACTATAAAGCTGCCTTTGACACGATTTCCAAAGAGTATATTGTGTATGCATTTAAACGATTTAATTTTGGTGCCGTCTTTGTGAGATGGGTAGAGATTCTATTGTATAAATCGGAAAGTTGTATCAATTTTATGGGCTGGTTATCGGAATGTATTGAATTGAACGCAGGTATCAGACAGGGCTGTTCTTTTTCACCGATGGCCTTCATCCTTGCATTAGAATTGTTGGCCTTGAAAATTCGAAATGATGGTTCAATTAAGGGTCTGCCTCTGCCAAAAGAAACTAATGATAATTATGATATGTTCTTTAAGATATTATTATATGCTGATGATGTGACCCTATTTCTGAACGATATGGATGAGTTAAAAAACGCATTAACCCTTGTTACCTATTTTTCCAAATTCTCTGGTTTGGCAATGAATAGACAAAAAACTGAAATCATGGCCTTGGGCAGTAATAAATATGGTAATGAAAATGAGTGCGGGTTAAGGTGGACTACAAAAGTGAAGATTTTGGGAATTTATTTCAGTAGCTCCTCATCGGTCTCTGAGATTGAAGAAAACTGGACAAGCCGTATTGAAAATATACGACGCAACATTGTAAAATGGTTTAAACGAAATTGTAGTATCATGGGGAAAATATGCATTGTGAAATCTCTTTTGTTATCGCAGATTATTTATCCGTTGCAAGCACTGGTAATACCCGAAAAGGTATTGACTGAGATAAATACTATGTTTTACAGATTTATTTGGAAAAAACGATTTTCAAACACTAAGGCATTTGAGAAAGTTAAAAGAAAAGTGATGTGTCAAGAGTTTCCTGATGGGGGTTTAAAAATGATTGATGTCATTGATATGCAGTCCTCTTGTTTGTTGTCCTGGGCGGCAAATTTATTGAACGAAAAGCAGGAAAGTTGGAAACAAATACCGATACATATGTTCTCGAAGCTTGGTGAAAGGTTGTGTTGCTTCCAATCTAACACCACGGTAAAAATTTTTAAAGGATTGGGATTAATTAAAAATGTATTTTGGAAACAAGTTTTAATTTGTTGGTTGAAAAATAAGGACATGATTCAGAGAGCAGTAGGTGGAGACATGTTATTAAGAGATACGTGTTTATGGAACAGCAAGGATATAATCTATTGCGGCCAAACCCTGTTTTTTAGCGACTGGATTAAAGCAGGCGTTTGTCGAGTAAAGGATGTATATGTTGGTAATGAGATTGTGCCCTTTAATATTATGCAGCAGAAGGTTGGATGTAAGCCCACAAGATTCTTTGAATATAGGGTGATTTGTACAGCAGTTAAAGCAGCAACACTACGCTCTGCAAATGGAAATGTATGTGGATTCAACGATTTAAAGAACCTGAGAAAGCCTTGTCAATTTCGCAAATTAATTATAAAGGAAAAATATGTGGAGCCGGTTGTAGTTAAATTTTGGGAACATAAATTTGATTTCAGGCCGGGAAAAGAGCAATGGTTAATGGTAAACAAAGTAACCACTGAAACAAGATTGCGAATGCTGCATTGGAAAATATTGCACAATATTTACCCCACAAATATTTTATTGTATAAAATAGGCATTTCCGTGAGTAATTGCTGTACTCACTGTGAGAACGAAATTGATTATATTGAACATTTTTTTTACTTTTGCCCGAAAATTATGTCCATTTGGAAATGCGTTGAGGATAAAGTGAATTGTAAATATAATATGATTATTAAAATTACCGTAAAGGAAGTTTTTTTGGGCGTATTTGAAAATTCACAAAGTTCCAAGGCACTAATAAGTTATGTGAATTATTTGATTGTGATAGCCAAAATGTGTGTTGGTATTTATAGATATGGCTCCCCTCTGGATATTGTATGCATTTTTGAGAAGGAATTGTTATATAGAAAAGTTGCTTAAAATACATTTAGATATAGTAATGTTAATGTTATAGTAAAAACATTACTTAAAAAAAATAATAATAAAAATAAAAATAAAAAAATAAAAAAAATCAATGAAGAAGGATGCTCCCCGCCAACAACAACAACCAAAAAAAAAAAAAAAAAAAAAAAAAAAAAAAGGCAAAAAAGAAAGGGTTGAAGCAGCCTGCATGCAACTGAGATTTAAAAAAAAAAAAAAAAAAGCAAAAAAAAAAAAAAAAAAAAAAAAAAAACCACTGTGAAGGAAATCAAACGGCTAACAACTGAGTCAGGCCGAGTTAGCATTTGTATCCTCCACGAGATACGAAAGCCAACTAGATACACGTGGAAAGTGTGATGCACGGAGTGAACAGAGCTCATAAATCAGCGAACAGTTAACTTCGTGAATCGTAGCTAGTTTCGAAGCACAATTGACGACTGTCCATCGAGGAGAAAGGTCTCGATGTTAATCGCGCGGGAGGGGAAAATGCCCGGAGAGAATGCAAGATTAGGTTCCAGCCCTTACTTGTGTTTTCTGATTAACATTGCAGAAACTAGTTCGTAGAGGACAGATTGTAAAAATAAGATGTCCGCTCTTCATGTTTGTGCAGTGCGTCCAGTAACCTGTCCATGAGAGGAGGATTGCGGCCAGATGCCGGAAAAGAAGAATCATCTGAGAAGCCGCCGAATATCTTATTTCTCTGGACCAATTTAGCTGAAGTTCGACGGGACTTTCACGAAGCTAACAGCGAGGTAACAGGAAAGTCCGTATAGTTGGACCCAGAAAGGTCACGGGACGAAGTGAACTGGTTAGGTCGAGATCGCCAGTCGGAGAATTAAGTACACCGCTACTTTTTTCAAGTGAAGGACATATTGGCAGTTTTTTGTGTGTGCTCTAGTTCAGTTAAGCCATGTTCAGAACCTATTTAATTAAGATATAATTAGTATTTAGCAACTAGATCAGATGTTTGCCGCAGTCTGGTCCAAATCCTAAATGTGGACTGTGACTGTATTTTTTCACTTACACACTTGCCGTGTGTCGGTATTGTACTGTGGATATCGTGTGCCTGTGATTTCACGGACTGTGTGTGTGTGTTTTCTGTCTACCTCACGGGTAGCGATTTTTGATAGACTCCGGTAAGATTATTGTGTTAGTTTGTGCACGGGATTGTCAAACCTGTCTTTAAACCTGTGAGTACCCGGTTTTGAATATATAACTCTGATATCTTTCTTTTCATGATTGTGTGCATATGTGTGTATGTATCATAACTGTATCACTTATTTGATCCAATACAGTGGAGGGAACTTATAATTGGAGTTGTTGTTTGTTCCTCAATGATATCATTATAGCGCATATGCATTCATTCACAATCACTTCTGCAAAGATTTCACAGAAGACAATTCAAATCTGCAACACGCGATCAATCTTGAAGCAGTATCACCATCGGCAATTGTATCTCTTCACATTCCTGTACAGAATTGTCATCATTATCAATTGCTCTCTGGACTTGTCGGGGACTTCTATCAGATGTCAAACTACTGATGGAGGCTAACGACAGTGCGACTTGCCGGTATGAAACCAAATATTATGTTTTATGTTTTACTCATTTTCTTGATGTAAATTACTCAAGAGAGTTATACAGCTTGCTCTCTTCTAGACTCCTCTACCTCATTTTAAGTGCTGTCTGAACAATAATATATGGTTATAGCTATCATTAGTATTATATTTTGATTACAATTGCCAATTTGTTCTTGGTTAAATCCAGAGTCTTGATTCTGCTGTTGAAGCTATTGTTTTCAGTGCAGTAAATCATTCCTTATTCTGGTAAACCAAATCCATGCAACTCCTGGTACACTCTGTAGACTAGCAAATGTTTTGCACGTTCCCTGCTCCGAGGTCAGAGAAAAATAGTTGAAAAACAAATTCAGTATGATGATTATTCACACTCCAACAAGAAGGGCAAAGCCCATATGACTCACATGCTTGACCTCGACCTTTAGGGTAACTAAACCTAGCAATGACATCATACACTAAGAACTGCTTTACACATTTTCCCTACCAAAATACATGTGACCTTGACCCACGGTCAAGGTCATCCAAGGTCATGCAACACAAAGCTGTTAATTCAAGACATAGGAAGTACAATGGTGCTTATTGGCTCTTTCTACCATGAGATATGGTCACTTTTAGTGGTTCACTACCTTATTTTGGTCACATTTCATAAGGGTCAAAGTGACCTTGACCTTGATCATATGTGACCAAATGTGTCTCATGATGAAAGCATAACATGTGCCCCACATAATTTTTAAGTTTGAAACAGTTATCTTCCATAGTTCAGGGTCAAGGTCACTTCAAAATATGTATACAATCCAACTTTGAAGAGCTCCTGTGACCTTGACCTGGGGAAAATGTGAAAAATAGCTGTTTTTAGACAACATGTATGGCCCCAGCGACCTTGACCTTGAAGCAAGGTCAAGATGCTATGTATTTTTTTGGGGGCCTTGTCATCATACACCATCTTGCCAAATTTGGTACTGATAGACTGAATAGTGTCCAAGAAATATCCAACGTTAAAGTTTTCCGGACGGACGGACGACTCGGGTGAGTACATAGACTCACTTTTGCTTCGCATGTGAGTCAAAAACCAAAACACTTAATAGTGTTTAGAACTAGATTAGTTGAGTGTGATGCTAATGTCGTTATTATCCCCAAGATTGACTCTTTACTGTCTTTCCAAGAATAAACCGTCATCTTTAAAGGTAAATTCCTTCTTGTGCAAACAGTTCTGTTTCCTGTCCCACATCTAGCGGGGCTTATCCCATGGTTAAGAACATCCCTCCACTTGATGACGTGGTCACCAACACTAAACAACCTGCGTGTTCTCTGTGCAGTGTGACTTGTCTGATGATGTCCTTTGAAGAATACACCATCGTCTTTAAAAATTAAAATACCTTTTTTGTGGAACAGTTCAGCTCACCGTCCCAGATGTGGGGTGTGCTTGTGGATGTGATTGTGTATGTATGTGCAATTTTTCATGTTTGATCTCCTGCCTGTCTCAGTGTATGTATATGTGTGGATAAAAGGTGTGTGTGTGTATGTGTGTGCGTGTGTGTGCGTGTGTGTGTGTGTGTGTGTGTGTGTGTGTGTGTGTGTGTGCTTCTTCAAGCCTTGCTGGCGCCTGTTCTCCCCGCAAACGCTACTGGTATGCGTACGAGCGATGACGCCGAACGACAACACACCTGTCTCTGTTCCGTCGTCGTTGTCGGTCCCGTCTTCCCCGCAACGTCTCTATTGTCGTTGAAATAAAGACGGTTTCTCCATTCTATTTATCGTCTTTTGATTTTTCTTGCCATCGTAAGACGTTTCAGATCAGTATAGTTTTCAGGAGTCAATACATTAATCCACAAAGAAAGAAATTTTGATGAAGGAGGTGTTTGATGAACGTGTTAATATTTTTTCTGCAATGTTCATGGATATAGCAAAACAGTTTATGCCAGTAAAAGAAGTTACGATACGCCCTAAAGACGCACCCTGGATAACACCTGAAAGAAAAGCCATTGGTCCCGATTTGATTCACAACAGACTTCTCATAGCAGCATTAGATGTTATTTCGGAGCCACTGACGTATATCTTCAACAGGAGTCTTAGGGAAGGAGTTTATCCTAACATGTGGAAAACAGCTAATGTTACGCCTATTTACAAGACAGGTCCTGCAGACGCTTGTAATAATTATCGTCCGATTTCCTTGCTGAGCTGTGTTGGCAAAGTCTTGGAGCGATGTATTCACAGCCATTTATACAAATTTTTACAATCCAACAAAATTATCACACCTACACAGTCCGGTTTTATACCCGGCGACTCGACGATTTGTCAACTTGTCTCCATATATAATGACTTGTGTTCAAACTACGACAACGGTCTAACAACACAGGCGGTATTTTTTGATGTGTCAAAAGCTTTTGATAAAGTTTGGCACAAAGGATTATTGGTAAAACTGGAGTCGATTGGTGTTCGAGGCCGACTATTGTCATGGTTTCGTAGCTATTTAACAAACCGTGTTCAGTCAGTTGTTGTTAAAGGTGCCAAGTCAGTGTTAAAAGATTTACAAGCAGGCGTTCCTCAGGGTTCAGTGTTAGGCCCCTTGTTATTTTTGATTTATATAAATGATATTGTAAATGATATTGAGTCTGTTATCAAATTGTTTGCTGATGATACTAGTTTGTCACTTGCATTACATGACCCGATACGACGTGCCGAAATTCTTAATTCAGACCTTGATAAAATTAGTAGTTGGGCAGCACGCTGCAAAGTTACATTTAATGAAAAAAACACTAAACTGCTGAATATAAAACGTGATTTAAACCAAAATGACCCCCTATTTTTTAATGGAAATCTCCTGGAAGACATACCAGAACACAAGCATCTTGGCATTTTTTTGCAAAACGATTGTAAATGGGACGCTCAAATTAGAAATATTGTGAAAAAGACCACTTTGTTGATTAACTGCTTAAGATATTACAAGTATAAGTTATGCAGAAACAGTTTGGAAATAATGTATAAATCTTTTATTCTGCCACATTTCGATTACGCTGATGTGTTATGGGACAATTGTACCGAAGCCTTATCAAAAACACTTGAAAACTTACACCTTGAAGCATTACGAGTTATAATTGGCGGTGTGCGGGGAACAAGCCATGATAAGATTTACAAAGAAAGTGGTTTTTGTAGTTTAAAGGAACGCCGAAAACTACATAAATTAATTTTATTTCACAAAATGGTTCATGGTAAATATCCACAATATCTAATTAACCTCTTGCCACCACTAGTCTCTTCACTAAATCCCTACCATAGAAGACGACCATTCGAAAGATTCGTACCAGCACATAGGACATA
>NC_090252.1:47640583-47660583 GCF_037325665.1 Littorina saxatilis
AATCAGTAAATTACTAAATAACTAAATTACTTCCCTTGTGAGTGAGAACAGTCATGAATACCATTTTCCAACTGTTGCTAAAAATTCGCCCACAATGTGACCTTCAAAGTTGAAAAGGGGTAACTGAACTTCATGTTTGGATGTCATTGAGTCCAACATGTCAGTAAAGTTTGAAAGCCCTAGATTCATAAACATCTGAAAACTGCTCAACGTCTCTGCATCACGGTACATAAATAAAAGTAAGAGTTAGTAAGATTAACCTAACTGCTATGGTGAGGCAGTAATCACTCGTTGATGAAGAATTATTTGAATTCTGAATTTCGAACAAACAAAATACAGTGGGCCCCCTTTTCAGGCCTCCAAGAATAAAAAAAGAAAAGCAGGTCTTAAAAAGGAGGAAATCTGCTTAAAGGTCCAGACCATGCTGTTTTAGCGTCAAAAACGCTTCGAATCGTGTTCCTGCGCGACCGAACACTTCCCGATGTTTGCAGTTAGTTAGAAAACCACTTTCTTACCGTCTTCAACAATGTTTGGTTTACTTCGGAATCTTGTAAGGCCGTAATCCGACGAATTTTGTGACCGAAGCGACGGATTTCTTCTCCAAAACGACCCGCCATTGTGCCGCGTGATCTTCGCGAGACTGGCTTATGAATAAATTATCCGTGACGTCACACAGTGTGAAGATGCCGTTTACCAACATGGCAACAAGCGTGACTGCAGAGGAAATTGAACCGTACATGTTCGAACTACCAGTTTCTCTCCTCGAATCAAGCATGAAAGATGAGGAGCGGAGGCCACTTCCAGCAGTAGTGAAAAGACAGTGACGATGAAAATTGCGACTCTGTTTGTCTCAGCGATCAAAGGTAAACACGCCCGCTCTCTGTGCTGAACTTATCGTCTGCTTTCGAGTCTGTGCTATTTTTTCACTCTCGCCTTGTCAACGCACTCGCGAATAAGTGGGATATTGTTTAAGTGTTCATGCATTGCATTCACGAGTAAAAGAACAACAGCTCATCGCAGTTTTAACTGTTCTTGATTATTTCAGAGACTGGTGTCAGAGTGGCCACTGTACCTGTTGTATTGTGTGGGAGGGGCAGATTTGAGAGAGAGAGGAAGCTAGCCTGAGGTACATTGTAGAATGAAAACTTGCAGGGGAGCAAGAATGCATCACCAGCCACGAAGGTGTACATACAACTTTTTTTGAGGTGCCTATATTTGTTTGATGTTTAAATGTATGTATTTGTTGTTGTTTTTAAAGGCTATCAAGAAAACTGTTGTCATTTAAATGTGACTCTCAGTCAAATATAGTTTCACACACACACAAGATTAACTCACTTGCATGCCCACAGAAGAAGTTTGCTCTTCACATTGTTCTGTTGTTGTTGTTTTTATAATGTAATCATTGTAACATCAACACTCAGTAATAACCAATATTACAACACAATCACTTTTTCATCAGAACTCACTCACATACTACATGTATTAAACCCTGGTTTATGGACACTTGCATTTGTACTTTGCATGGGAAAGCAGTCTGAATTTCAGGTGAACTTTAATAAAAGAAGATGTATATGTATGTTGCTCTAGATGCATGTTTTAATAAATAATAATGACATTCAGGAAAGTAAAAGGACTGTTGAAGTTTGCTGTTGTAAAATGTCTGATGATTAGGGTTTTGTTGCACATTTAGTGAATTGACTGTACCAATTGCTGTTATTATTTACACCCAATCAGTGCATCCACATGATATTATGTAGCTTAAATTAAAGAAAATGTTTTGATGTGTTCAGAACATACTGACAAGTTGCACACTCACTGACTTTCCGAAAGAACAGGAAAGTTCTTCCTGCCTGTCTGGTCGCTGCCATCAGAGACCTCTTTCTGTCACAGAGCTACACAGGCTTCAAATGTATGTAAGATAAATAAAAGGTACATTACAACTCTCAACTGCGGGGTGTGTGTGGGGGGGAGGGGGGATGTGCATAACCATTGCATACTTAAGGTCGGCTTAAACTGCAAACAGAAATGTGGAGCTTGCGTAACAATTCTTGCTTTGTCAGATTTGGAGATAGGCAGCCTCAGTCTATATAGTTGGTCGCCAGTTGGGGCGTCCTGCTTGGTGACAACTTGAGCTTTGTCAACTGGTCTAGCTGTAGCAGTCAAAGTCTGGGCACTGTTGCATTGTAGTCTTGCTGTGTATGCAGAGCTTTGTTGTAGCTGCCATAGGCCAGTGTTGCCATAGGCCAGTGTTAGGATCACCACCCCCTCAAACAGCTCGTTCAGTTAACCTGATGCCTGTTTTAGACAGAAAAAAAAGTTACCACAATCAGCAGAACTTTCACTGGAGAATGGGCATAATTCTTTCATACTTTTCTTTCTCATAGCTTTTTTTGGTTTTTATAATCTCTTCATTACACTAAATAACATCCATCTTAAGACCTATTTTGAGCCTTAATTTAAGTTGACTAGTAATGATATTAATCATAATGTATTTATTTTTATAATGTACAAACTAGAGTATGTATGTGGATATGTGTGTGATGGTGCTGGTATGGATATGTGTGGTTTGGGTTATGTGTGTACTGATGTGTACATTTTATGTGTTTTGTATGTTTTGCGAGTGCGATTTTATGTGATGTTATTCTGTACACCAGCCAAAACAAAATGTCTGGTATATTAGATAATAAACGCACCTTTAAATTTATTAGCGACTACACCCCGTCACCCTCCAGTTCCCCTCCCCCCCATTACACCCTACACTTTTAACATTGTATAAACAAGAAGAGCAAACGCTCGATCGAGTCACTTTCGCAGTTCTGAATATTATATGAGGCATCAGATGGACAGGAAGAAATTGCTATTCACAACACAATGAGTCACGTTCACATAAAATTTGAGCCCGGTCACTTTTATAGTTTCCGAGAAAAGCCCAACGTTAAGTTGTGTGTTGCCGAACAGAAAAGGCTAGTTATCTCCCTTGTTTTTCTGATAACGTTCGTAAGAGGCTACAGATGTAAATACTTTGATGTAAAGAATAATCCTACAAAGTTTCAATCACATCCGATGAACTTTGTCAAAGATATAAAATGTCTAATTTTTCCTTTGACGCTGACCTGTGACCTTGAAAAAGGTCAAAGGTCAACGAAACCATCGTTAAAGTGTAGAGGTCATTGGAGGTCACGACTAAACAAAATATGAGCCCGATCGCTTTGATAGTTTCCGAGAAAAGTTTGTCAAAGATATAAAATGTCTAATTTTTCCTTTGACGCTGACCTGTGACCTTGAAAAAGGTCAAAGGTCAACGAAACCATCGTTAAAGTGTAGAGGTCATTGGAGGTCACGACTAAACAAAATATGAGCCCGATCGCTTTGATAGTTTCCGAGAAAAGTCCAACGTTAAGGTGGTGTCTACGGACGGCCGGCCGGCCGGACAGACTAACACTGACCGATTACATAGAGTCACTTTTTCTCAAGTGACTCAAAAATCATGTCCCAATATAGGTCCCTAGTTACCTGGGAGGACGTTAAGCTCCATAATCAACATCAACAACGTATTGAATTGAATTGAAAAGCTGGGGTTAGGAGGTCTAACTTCTTGAATTAAAGTGTTTTTTTCTCAGGTGCATGTAGTTTTTATATTTAGTCAAGTTTTGACTAAATATTTTAACATCGAGGGGGAATCGAAACGAGGGTATGGTGTATGTGCGTGTGTCTGTGTGTGTGTCTGTGTGTGTGTCTGTGTGTGTGTGTAGAGCGATTCAGACTAAACTACTGGACCGATCTTTATGAAATTTGACATGAGAGTTCCTGGGTATGAAACCCCCGAACGGTTTTTTCATTTTTTGGATAAATGTCTTTGATGACGTCATATCCGGCTTTTCGTGAAAGTTGAGGCGGCACTGTCACGCCCTCATTTTTCAACCAAATTGGTTGAAATTTTGGTCAAGTAATCTTCGACGAAGCCCGGGGTTCGGTATTGCATTTCAGCTTGGTGGCTTAAAAATTAATTTATGACTTTGGTCATTAAAAATCGGAAAATTGTAAAAAAAAATAAAAATTTATAAAACGATCCAAATTTACCTTTATCTTATTCTCCATCATTTGCTGATTCCAAAAACATATAAATATGTTATATTCGGATTAAAAACAAGCTCTGAAAATTAAATATATAAAAATTATTATCAAAATTTTTTTTTCGAAATCAATTTAAAAACACTTTCATCTTATTCCCTGTCGGTTCCTGATTCCAAAAACATATAGATATGATATGTTTGGATTAAAAACACGCTCAGAAAGTTAAAACAAAGAGAGGTACAGAAAAGCGTGCTATCCTTCTTAGCGCAACTACTACCCCGCTCTTCTTGTCAATTTCACTGCCTTTGCCATGAGCGGTGGACTGACGATGCTACGAGTATACGGTCTTGCTGAAAAAGGGCAGCTACTTGACTAAATATTGTATTTTCGCCTTACGCGACTTGTTTATATTTAGTCAAGTTTTGACTAAATATTTTAACATCGAGGGGGAATCGAAACGAGGGTATGGTGTATGTGCGTGTGTCTGTGTGTGTGTCTGTGTGTGTGTCTGTGTGTGTGTGTAGAGCGATTCAGACTAAACTACTGGACCGATCTTTATGAAATTTGACATGAGAGTTCCTGGGTATGAAATCCCCGAACGTTTTTTTCATTTTTTTGATAAATGTCTTTGATGACGTCATATCCGGCTTTTCGTGAAAGTTGAGGCGGCACTGTCACGCCCTCATTTTTCAACCAAATTGGTTGAAATTTTGGTCAAGTAATCTTCGACGAAGCCCGGGGTTCGGTATTGCATTTCAGCTTGGTGGCTTAAAAATAATTTATGACTTTGGTCATTAAAAATCGGAAAATTGTAAAAAAAAATAAAAATTTATAAAACGATCCAAATTTACGTTTATCTTATTCTCCATCATTTGCTGATTCCAAAAACATATAAATATGTTATATTCGGATTAAAAACAAGCTCTGAAAATTAAATATATAAAAATTATTATCAAATTTTTTTTTTCGAAATCAATTTAAAAACACTTTCATCTTATTCCTTGTCGGTTCCTGATTCCAAAAACATATAGATATGATATGTTTGGATTAAAAACACGCTCAGAAAGTTAAAACAAAGAGAGGTACAGAAAAGCGTGCTATCCTTCTTAGCGCAACTACTACCCCGCTCTTCTTGTCAATTTCACTGCCTTTGCCATGAGCGGTGGACTGACGATGCTACGAGTATACGGTCTTGCTGAAAAAGGGCAGCTACTTGACTAAATATTGTATTTTCGCCTTACGCGACTTGTTATTTGCTTGAAATCATGGTGTATTCTGGTTGTAAGAGAAGAGTCAATTTCCTTGTAAGCCTGCAAAATTAAGATTTGTCATTTTTGAAGTACACAAGTTTTTGTAAGAGTCCAAAATAGTCAAGGATAAGGAGGAAAAACATAGGGTGGGTCAGGAAATCTGAAACATTGCATAGTTTTTTTTTGCCTATGTAGACACAAAAAGTACTTAGAGCACTTCCCCCCCCCCCCCCCCCCCCAAGAGAGCATAGCTTAGTTTTAATTATTTTAATGCCACTGTTAGCAAGAGGAGTACTACAGACAGCAATCAAACAGTGGATTTTTTCTGTAGACATTGTTATTTCTGTTTAGGTGTTTCAGTAGTTTTCTATGCGGATAAATCATGCTGCATGATCACTAGAAACAATCCAGCTCTGTAGCATGCAAGTTTTTTAAAGGTTTTTTTCCCATGTTACTCTGAGAGAAAAAAAAAAACCCCACAGAGATAAAGTTGAACTGGCAGTTTGACTGAAGCAGTGGTAATAACACAGAGTTGTGCTCTTCCTACAATCAATGTTTTGATGTGGATGATGATGTCCGAACATGTACTTGGTTGTATTATTTTGCTAGACTATTTGTTTCTGTTAGATATATCTGCTCACATGATTGTTGTTCATAATTTGACATTACATTTACTGCTGATCAAAATGTATTGTTGGAATAGGTCTGCTTAATATTCTGACTGCAGTTTTGAAATAAAATCAAATAACACAGATGTTTTAAGTATCAAAAGTGCTTTTCACACACAGACACACACACAGACACAGACACAGAGACACACACACAGACACAGACACACAGACACAGACACAGACACACACACACACTCACACACTATGAGTATGACTGCAAACATGAATTTGTACTTGTATTAATTATAATTACTGTATTACAGAACCTGATCTGAAAAAAAGGACAACAGCAAATTATTCATGCAAGCTTGCTGTATTAACGATTTCTTTATCCATTTAATACAACACATTTTAAAAGATAACAACTATAACAACGTGTGTGTGTTTGTGTGAATGTCTATGTGTATATGGACGGACACTGATTAAACCTGAGACTCATCGATTACCCAGGTGAGTGTAAAAGAGGGAGAGAGAGAGGGAACTTTAAGGTGGGTGCATGGGGACGGACATGTAGTAACAGATATATGTTTTAATCTGTAATCTTAACACATGTGCTTAAAATTAGGAACAGATGCCATTCCACTACAAATACTGTCAGTCTGACAAAAACGCCCAGTGACACTGAACCCCTATCCCTCACAGAACACATTCAGTATACATGTACTCACTTCCTTTCGTCTGCGTTTAGTGAAAGCAGATCGTTCTGATGACATTGGTATCCGGTTTCTGACCTCCTGTGAGTGGTCAACAATTGTCGGAACTGGAACTGCGTCAGGCAACAGCTGTTTTGTGTGTGCCAGGTTTTCTTGCCGGCTTAACTGCGTTCACATTGGAAGAAAGTGTCGCGAAACACAGCACATCGTGTTGGCCGTTTCCAGTTAATCAGTCTTGCTGCAGAAGTTGTAAGCCCATCGGAAAAAGGTGACAACTGATGCCTGAACCTTTTTTCTACACTTCATAGCTATCAGCAGCCGTGCGCATTCCTTCGGCGTGTTGTTGATGCTCGATGTAGGCAAACGCCCACTTGAGCCTAAGCGGCTGTACACGAAATGACGTCACAGCCGGTTCTCGTCTACTGGCGGCCATTTCGAAGTCTCGTTTAGCAGACGAATTTGGCGGAACGTTTTTAATTAAATCACAATGATAAAGCTACGAATCGGGGAATTTCTTTACATTTTTGGAATCTTTAGGTGCATTTCTCTAACCTTCAGTCATTGGTTAGTGGTTCTAATAACCTTTAAAACAGCGTGGTCTGGTCCTTTAATATGTAGGTAAATGTACAACGGGTTGTGAACAGAAAATCAAAAAACGTAAGGTCTTAAAAGCGGGAAAGTCTGAAAAGGGGGGGAGGGGGGGACCTAAAATGTGGTCATCATAACCATAATTTATCTAACAAAGTTCATTCTGAAATCTTCTTCAGCGTTTGATTATGTTTGTTTATTTGGTGTTTAACGTCGTTTTCAACCACGAAGGTAAATTATATCGCGACGGGGAAAGGGGGGAGATGGGATAAAGCCACTTGTCAATTGTTTCTTGTTCACAAAAGCACTAATCAAAAATTTGCTCCAGGGGCTTGCAACGTAGTACAATATATTACCTTACTGGGAGAATGCAAGTTTCCAGTACAAAGGACTTAACATTTCTTACATACTGCTTGACTAAAATCTTTACAAAAATGGACTATATTCAATACAAGAACCACTTAACAATGGTAAAAGGAAAAACAGAATCCGTTAGTCGCCTCTTACGACATGCTGGGGAGTATCGGGTAAATTCTTTCTCGTCCCAACCAATATGGGACTCCCCCTAACCCGCGGGGGGCGTTTGATTATGGAGAGACTAAATCCTCAGTTCAGATGTGGTCCTAACTCCTTGTCTCCCAGGTACGGATATATCCGTACCCACTCATTTGGCTCTTTCTGACCAGGTATGAATATATATCTGTACACACAGTCACTATGTATACATTGCATCTGTTCTCATTCGGCACATATCCGCATTCTGCCCAGACTGTTAGCTTCAGTCGCTTCCTGTAACGTTCATCTAACGCCAGCATTCTAGCCTGTTGATACACAGTTTCTACAATTCTGACTGACCTGCTGCAGCACAGCTGGTCCGGGCTTAAAAAATCTTGGTCAACATAGGTGGGGTAAAGTGTTAAAATAAAGCGTCCTTCCAAAGTCGATGACAGTTCCCCAGAGTATTCACAAAATTATACTCATACTCATACTCATACTCATAACATTTTATTGATCCAACAAAGGAAATTAAATTGGTCATCAGCACATATAGGTCATTAATTAATAATTATAAAAGAATAAGAGAAGAAAATTCATAAAACCCATGAAGTAATATATGTACAACTACAATACCCTTTTTTCTTGCACACATGACACACCGACACACCAACACACATGCATACATACATACATACATACATACATACATACATACATACATACATACATACATACATACATACATACATACATTCCATGTTAAAGTGTAGTTAAGAACATCACAGTAATTATATCATTGTTTGGATTAACAAATAAGTTTTTATGTAAATGATGATAACAACAATCCATAATTAACGCTATTGCACTACCAAAGAAGAGACCAACCAAACACATAAAACCAATAACAGTAATCATCATCAGTTATCACAGGTATCACAGTAGATTAGCCATGTCACAGTAGATTAGCCATATGGTACTGGAAGCCTTGCATGGCAACAAAAAAGATGTCCACGCCTACATCAATCAATAGGAAGCTTATATAGCGCGTAGTCTGTGCCCCCCCCCCCCCCCCCCCCCCCACGGGTTACGGGGAGTCCCATATTGGTTGGGACGAAAAAGAATTTACCGGATGCTCCCCAGCATGTCGTAAGAGGCGACTAACGGATTCTGTTTCTCCTTTTACCCTTGTTAAGTGTTTCTTGTATAGTTTATATAGTCAATGTTTGTAAAGATTTTAGTCAAGCAGTATGTAAGAAATGTTAGGTCCTTTGTACTGGAAACTTGCATTCTCCCAGTAAGGTAATATATTGTACTACGTTGCAAGCCCCTGGAGCAAATTTTTGATTAGTGCTTTTGTGAACAAGAAACAATTGACAAGTGGCTCTATCCCATCCCCCCCCCCCCTTCCCTCCGTCGCGATATAACCTTGAACGGTTGAAAACGACGTTGAACACCAAATAAAGAAAGAAAGAAAGAAATTATTCCGTGCGTACAGTTATAAGCGCTTGTCAAAGAGTTGTCAACACAGGACTAACAAAGAAACTAACATCTACAGACGGACACGAACCCTATCACACACTAGCAAACCCTGATAAACATACAACAAACAAGTGTTTAACAACAATGTACACATCAATAGCTAGGTCCAAACAAAATAATATTAAGCACAAAGAAAAAAACACCTCTCACAGAGCACAGCACAAGAATGTCTTTTGGGGCACAACACATCACGTCGAACATGAAAGTCACAGCCAGCTACGGGAAGAACTGAGTCTTCAACCTACTCTTGAATGCGTCAAGAGAGGGGCTCTGGCGAAGCTCAAGCGGCAGGAAGTTCCAGACGGAGGGGCCCGCGGAGAGGAATGCACGCTGACCAGCAGATGCGAGTTTCGAGCAAGGGATGTGAAGGCGGAGTGGGTCAGCAGCAGAACGAAGGGGACGGTCGGAGGGCTGGGTGTACAGGTCCAGGGAGGATTGAAGGTACTCGGGAGCAGAGTCGTTGAGACACTTGTAGACCAGAGTGGACAGTTTGTGGGAGATTCGGGTGTTGACAGGGAGCCAGTGCTAGGAGCGAAGTAGGGGGGTGATGTGGTCTCGCTTTGTCTTCCTCAACGCCAGCCTGGCAGCAGCGTTCTGGACTCGTTGTAGGCCATGAATGGATGAGGTGGGGAGGCCAGCAGAAGGGAGTTGCAGTAGTCCAAACGACTGAAGATGAGGGAGACAACCAGCTTGACACAGGCGTCGTGGGTGAGATAGCGACGGATGGAGGCGATGCGTCGTAGGTGGAAAAAGCAGGTCTTGATGATGAAGGAGATGTGTGTCTGCATGGAGAGAGTGGAGTCGAGAAAGACGCCAAGGCTCTTGACAGCAGGGGAGAATTGAACAGTTGCGTCATCCAGCTGGAGGTCGGTCACAGTGAGGGAAGCAATCTTCTGTCGTGTTCCAACGAGAAGGGCCTCCGTCTTCTCACTGTTCAGCTTCAACTTGTTCTCAGTCATCCAGTTCTTGATGTCAGTGAAACAACTGGAGATGGATCCAAGGAGATGGTCAACGTCCTCCGGCTTGGCGCTGTTCTGGAGCTACATGAAGAAGTATTCTTCACAGCTTCTGCGGAAACAGTCGGCTGGGGATGAGGACTGCAGCTAATGGGGAACGAACCTATGTAAAACTTATAGACAAGATTAAGAACAAATATACGTCAAAGGGAAAACAAAGAAAGAAGTAGAGAAAGAACTCCGCACCTTAACACAGTGAAAATGAAAAACATATGTGAATGTACTTATGTTTTAAATCTCCTCCTCCCCCCCCCAATTAAGACCAGTTATCAACGATATTTTTCAGTCTTCAAATGAGAATTTCATTGTTATCACGGAACCAGACCTGCCTACCCTCATTTTAACTTGACAGAAGATCACTCAGTAAAAAACAGAAGAATCCAGCACAGATGCAGAAGAAAATTTGTTGCAGTCAAATATTGTAACAAAACATAACAATTTATTTTGCTCTGATTTTGAAGTCCGAACCACAGTGAGTGCAGAAGGCGTACTTCTCCCCTTGATTTGAGGGCACAATACACGGAACTAGCTTGTGGTACTCTGGCCGATATTTTTGCAAATACAGCTTTATCTTTTTCGTGATAGTTGTTTTTCTTTTTCTTGAGGAGAATCTTTATCGACATCCGTTTCATGCTCGCGAACACTGCTGCCACGTTTTCTCGCGGACATTTCGCGTGGAAACGTGGCGTTCCTTTCCCGTTCTTCAGTGCAAAAGAGTGCCCGGTAGTTGTCTCCCCTGTCGCTCCTAAACCAGTATGGGAATGATGCATACTTGTTTAGACCGTTTGGAATGCAGAAGATTATTGATGTTTCCAGCGGAAGAAATGTTTTGGAGACGGAAGAAAGCTTTGAAATTCGGAAGATTCTTCCACCAAAAGCGGACGGTAGGCAGGTCTGCAGAACCCTCAAGAAAACTGAGCTGTGCTAATATATTTTATAACTGCAAACATGCCTCAAATTCAATATTGCAAGCCACTATACATTCCTCATAAAGGCACATTCCTTCATGCTCACGTGTAAAAACTAACATAAGTTTACAAGTGTGTATCTATTTAAAAAAAACAACTAACAGCAGAACAGGAAGGTTGAATAAAATCCTTTTATTAGACTAGCAGTTGATCTGTAGAATTCCATGAGCCGAAATTCCAAGCCCTTGATATCTGCACTTTTAGCATCTTGTACCTGGAATAGTATGAAGATAACATGTCATTGTCACCGTCAGTAAATCACTATATCAAAATTATCAATATCATATGATTACTTACTAAAATAACTTTATGAAGTTATCTAGCACTGTCAATGGCAATAGTATCATGACAGTTTGACAGTGAGATTACGATTAATCATCCTCATTAACAAATAACATAGATTAGTTCTAATGTAGTACCTGTTTGTAGTGAACTCACCAGCAGGAGTATTTCATGTATTATGAAGAGTAGTTAATACTAATAGATGTAGTACAAACCCAAGTTTGTGTGCGTGTTTGTATGTGTGGGTGGGGGTGCTGGGGGGGGGGGGGGACAGTTACTGATGGTTCACCCACAAAAATGTACACTCACTAAGTAATGTCACTTAAAGTAACTATTTTCAAAGCTTCTTGCTTATCTTGGAATAGTGTCAAGCAGCTTATATATGTTGTGTCTAGAAAAGCCATCAGTCGTCAGATCTTCACTCAGCCTGCACATGCTGCAAACAGGACATGCCTGCAATTGTATCTTGAGCAACCAAGCTGTTGTTGCGGAGACAACGGAACCATGCTCAAGTCAGGTCCAACTGAAATAAAAGCATATTGTTAGTTGATAGATGATTTGGTCAAGCAAAACCATGCGGTATTTTTTTAATACAATATTTAAATTTAAGCAAGCTATTCACAGAGTGCGGCGCGCTGTGCAGCGCGGCGATTCACAGAGCGTGGCGCGTTGTGCAGCGCAGCGATTCCCAGAGCGCGGCTATTGCTCTCACCAGCGCAGATTGTTGATGCGCTTTATTTTTGTACATGTATGCATGATTATCAGCAACATTTTACACTCTTTCTTTGGACACTCAAAAGCAACTTCAGGGCTGCAAGACTACAAACTTGCACTTTCTGCAGACTGAATATATATGACACGTTCAAATCAACCGGGAAAAAAACCACGGCTGAAAAAACGATCTGCGCATGCGCGAATTCCTAAATGGCTGCTGAAGTGTTAACTGGTGTGACACCGATTAACAGTTCCGCGGCACTGTACTCGGATAATTGTTTAAAAACGTCATCCCAGTTTAAAAACTCAGCTCCTTTCCATATATAGTAGAAGCCATTGCAATGACATGTAGTGATATGACTGCCAAGTATTTAAGGCCGGTGTCACAAACTGAAAACTCTGCCTGAACAATCCTTCTCATTGCGGTCAATGCGCATGCGCTAACATGGGGAGATTAATCAGGTCATGAACAACCTAACCCTAACCCTTACCCTTACCCTAACCCTTACCCTAATCCTAACCCAAACCCTAACCCATGGTTCGATCGGTCAAAGGGTTGCATTTTGTAAGTCCAAGATTGGCGCATGCGCATTGACCGCAATGAGAAGGATTGTTCAGCAGAGGTAGGCACGTTTTTACATCGGCGCAGCGCATCGGGGTTTCAATTGACAATAAGCTGACTTTTAGTGATCATGTTCATGCTGTTTATAAGAAAGCTCAGCAGCGACTTTTTCTTCTCAGGAAGCTTAAATATTTTAATGTCAATCAAAGTGTTATGGAACTTGTGTATCGCAGTTTGATTGAGAGCATACTGACTTTTAACATTGTGACATGGTATGGTACCACAAATGTTAAAAACAAAGCTAAACTCCACCGCATTGTTGCGACGGCTAGCAAGCTTGTTGGGCAACCCCAACGACAGCTGACCAGTCTCTACGAAGCTGCCATTAAGCGGAAAGCTCTCAAAATTGTCCGTGATCCGATCCATCCTCTCAACCCCTGTTTTGAAATTCTCCCTTCAGGTAAACGTTATAAGGTCCCTTTGGCACGCAAAAACCAGTTTAAAAAGTCATTCCTGCCTTCTGCAGTCACCATTTTAAATTCTTCTCGCATCACGTAGAGGCTGGTCGGCTGGGAAAAAACAAACAATGTGTACATGTGAAGGTGTGTGGGAAATATTTGTAATGTGATTACTCGGCTGTGAAACCCAACTCCTGTGATATGAGAGGGTAAATTTACATAGTGCAATATCATATTTGATTGTATCCCTTTTATGTTTTATGTTTTATGTGTGTCGTCCTATACAATTGTTGTTATAATCGTTTACAGGCAGGCAGGATGTGCCGAAGAAAAATTTCCATTTTTATGTAATATTTTAATGGACAATAAAGTGCTGTTATTGTTATTATTGTTATTGTTGTTATACTGGTGAATTCAGTTGAAAGAGTGAGAGAGAGAATGGAGCTCTGTTTTTCGTTTTATTGACAGTTTTATTTCTCAAATAGATCAGATAGATGTAGCTGTTGTAAACTTTGCGATTGTGAAGGAAATGTATCGGCATAATACATCGCGCGTCGTGAATCGCAGCGCTCCTCGTATCGCCGCGCGTTGTAAATCGCAACGCTGCACAACGCGCCGCGCGCTGTGAATCCACTTCGTTAAATTTATGTATACCTCGCTGATGCAAAAATAATGTACTTATTTACTATTAGCATTTAGCTCGTCATTCAAACCATAGCTTGTTTAAAGCTAATAGTAGCAGTAGTAATGATTTAGTAAAATACTACTATAGTAGAAGTAGAACTCAACTCCTATTGCTTGTAAATTACTAATTAGTGCACACAAGTGACAAGAACAACACTGGCAGTTGGCAATGGCACTGGCAGAATACGATCAAATATGATTATTAGCCTCACCATGGGTTGACGTCCCATCAAAATGAATCACTGAATGAATTACGGACTGAATCAAACTTCAGAGACATCATTACAATTTTTCACAAAGATTTTTCAGCAAACAGCCATGTTTACATGTACAAATGTATCAGTGCTATCACTATGACTATGAGTATGACAAAAGCCTTTTCTACTGCTGTAGGAAACCTCCCTCCTCCCTCCTCCTCTTTTTATGCCGCTGCGCCCACCAGTCCCGTCGCATATATCACTTGGCTCCTGCGACGTACCATACCAGTGTCACTGAGTGTGGTAACTAAACTGGTAAGCTTAGTATTTGGTTCGAGACAGAGACAAAGTTGAAACTTAATTCGAGAAGCCAAACACTGACGAATACTTACGTATTTTGAGCAAAACCCACGCACGTCGACCACAAGTTGATGTCTGCTGGGGTACGTAGTCATAAAAACGTCCATGAAGCTTGGTTTTGAAACGTTTCTTAGCACATGCTTTCGAGTTTTCGCTGCCATTGTGCTTGGCATTTCCGATAATAACATTCTACTGCGCATGCGCAACTTTTCCGAAGTTCTATCGCCGGGGTGTGACGTTTTCATCTTTCGCCGTGTTGATATTTCGATTCTCGGCCTCGTTGATCTAGTATAAACTCTACACTGAACAAAAAAACACCCTTCGATAGTACTGAATGATGAGCGACCTTGTGTACCTTACATTCATGGGGCCAAATTTGTCCAACCAATTTTTTTTATTTAACTTAAAAATTTGATTCATCCTGAAATGTTTCCCTTCTTATTCAAGGGACGTAACCACTCGGTACACGTTTTCGAAGAATTCGATTTTGGGAGTGAAATCTATTAAATTTCACCACCAATTTTCTTCACATGGAAGAAACGCACATGCTTTTCGTCCTTAACTAATTTCACTTCTTAATTTTACCAGGAAACAACATTTCAGTCTTGAGTATATGTCGAGGGGGAAATATGTACACAGGCGAAAGATGAAATCGTGACAGGCCGGCATAGGCCACTGATCTAAAAATGGAGCGGGACAAGTACATGCGCCTTATGGTGATAACCCGACAAGCACAACCATGCTGTTGTTGTTGTTGTGGTGTTTTGTAGTTGTTTCAAGTTCAGATGATGAGGCCGTGTGCCAAAAGCAACTAATTAAAAGTGTGTGTGTGTGTAAAGCCGAGCGGTGGTAGCTTCACGTAGATATTAGGGGAAGGGCTCCTAATATCATGGACCGGCTCCTAATATGGACCACCTCCTGTTCTGACAAACTAGGGCGCTAGAGCGCTCAAAAAAGTTTTGTTCCCTGTATTCACCCTCTCTGGATAACTTGCACATGTCAAAACAGTTGCAGAAACACAAATCTCAAAACTGTTGGGCTTTTTCTCTTTTTTTCACTCAGTTTGGCAGCGTTCACTCTAAATTTGCTGCCTAAAACGGACTCGTTTCTGTCCACAGCCAAAGCTTTTATCACTCAAAAATGGCTATATATGACAGCTAAGACCGCATTTGTTACATTTTAGCAGTGTTGACCCCGAACAAAAAATCAATAGCAAAATCTCAAAGTATGTGCGAGTCCCCTAATATGGCTGATTGGGTCTATGTCGACCAAAAGAGTGGGATTCCCTGTAGGTGGAGTTCCTGGAGGGGGATTTCCTGTATACAGGGAATCCCACAAGGTGGAGTTTTTCAATAAAACTTGCAAACCATACTCGAATTTCTAAGAAATATAAAACAAGTCGCGTAAGGCGAAAATACAACATTTAGTCAAGTAGCTGTCGAACTCACAGAATGAAACTGAACGCAATGCCATTTTTCAGCAAGACCGTATACTCGTAGGATCGTCAGTCCACAGCTCATGGCAAAGGCAGTGAAATTGACAAGAAGAGCGGGGTAGTAGTTGCGCTAAGAAGGATAGCACGCTTTTCTGTACCTATCTTTGTTTTAACTTTCTGAGCGTGTTTTTAATCCAAACATATCATATCTATATGGTTTTGGAATCAGGAACCGACAAGGAATAAGATGAAAGTGATTTTAAATTGATTTCGACAATTTAATTTTGATCATAATTTTTATATATTTAATTTTCAGAGCTTGTTTTTAATCCAAATATAACATGTTTATATCTTTTTGGAATTAGAAAATGATGGAGAATAAGATAAACGTAAATTTAAATCGTTTTATACATTTTTATTTTTTTTTTACAATTTTCAGATTTTTAATGACCAAAGTCATTATTTAATTTTTAAGCCACCAAGCTGAAATGCAATACCGAAGTCCGGGCTTTGTCGAAGATTACTTGACCAAAATTTCAACCAATTTGGTTGAAAAATGAGGGCGTGACAGTGCCGCCTCAACTTTCACGAACAGCCGGATATGACGTCATCAAAGACATTTATCAAAAAAATGAAAAAAATGTTCGGGGATTTCATACCCAGGAACTCTCATGTCAAATTTCATAAAGATCAGTCCAGTAGTTTAGTCTGAATTCGCTCTACACACACACACACAGACAGACAGACACACACACACACACACACACACACACACACACACACACACACACACACACACGCACATACACCACGACACTCGTCTCGATTTCCCCCTCTACGTTAATACATTTAGTCAAAACTTGACTAAATGTAAAAAGATTGAAAAACATCAAATTCTACCGATGTTGCCAAGCATCACGTGACTTTCAGCGATATCAGCGACACGCTACAGGAACTAAATCCTGTGGTATTCCCTGTATACAGGGAATCCCTCTCCAGGAACTCCACCTACAGGGAATCCCACTCTTTTGGTCGACATAGACCCCATCAGCCCTAATAATTATGGACCACCTTCAACAAATCGAAGAAAAAGAAGCTAAAGGCTTTTTCATTAATTCATTAAGAATCTTGCTGGAAATAACCTATCACTAGCCCTCGAGATTTAAAAAAATATAACAAAAAGTCTTCTTTTCGTGGAAGTTGATAATTTTAATTATTTTCACTCTGTTTTTGATAAGCTTCTTTAGTTTCCTGGTGTGCTTCAAATAAGGCTCTCATCAACCCGAAACAGATCAATCTAAAGCATATTTGAATTATTCTGACTTGTATACTAAGTTGTATCATGCTATTTTGAAGTATAGGGGGCTTTTTTTACAGTGATTCGTGAAGGCCGCTTCACTGGTCCATATTAGGCGCCCAGGCTCCTAATATGTACCATTTGTGATTTTGTATGTATTTAATTTTTGCTGAATGTCTATCAATGCGGCCCTATGCTCCACAGGGAGTCTACAGGAATAAGTTCCCCAAAAATGTCTATCAAAGCTATTTCACTCTAATTAGGCCTAACGGTTAACCTAAGATAGAAGGACTACCAAACACAAAATAAAACTTCTTCGCAAGAAAACAAGCTAGTTATCAGCATGAAACAAAAAGTGGTCCATATTAGGAGCCCTTCCTCACTGTCTGTGTCTGCGTCGAAGATGTTACCGTAAATGTGTTTCTAAAAGACATTTGTCAGGACGGCATTCAAACCACACGCACCAGACACGAACCGACGGAACAAAATACTTCTGACAACAACTTAAATGTAAAATCAACAAGAGTGTAGCAGGGACCTATATAAATATAGGTCTATGAGTGTAGTAAGATTCCAAATTGTATTCAGACCAAAACAACAATCATAAAACATACATGGGATCTTTCATATGTGTGTGTGTGTGTGTGTGTGTGTGTGTGTGTGTGTGTGTGTGTGTGTGTGTGTGTGTGTGTGTGTGTGTGTGTGTGTGTGTGTGTGGTGATGATAATTAGTTTTAACGTCCTCTTAGAACTGCAACTGGCTTTAGGACAGGTAGAGTTAATATGCTTTATGTGGGGACAAGACACTGAACAAACATGCAACCAGAGAACACATATGATCGTGTTATAATCATATCTGGAAGTCTGTTGCGATGTTTCAAAATGGGGATGGAAGGGAAGATTGTGTACGCGGAATATGGTTGGACTGGAGCGGTTTTGTAGGCTTATTTTTTTATTTTTTGTTATGTGGAATATTGTTATATTTGTGGCTGAATAGGTAAGTAAATACTTAACTGGAAAAATAATAAAACAAGTCGCGTAAGGCGAAAATACAACATTTAGTCAAGTAGCTGTCGAACTCACAGAATGAAACGGAACGCAATACACTTTTTCAGCAAGACCGTATCACTCGTAGCATCGTCAGTCCACCGCGCATGGCAAAGGCAGTGAAATTGACAAGAAGAGCGGGGTAGTACTTGCGCTGAGAAGGATAGCACACTTTTCTGTACCTCTCTTCGTTTTAACTTTCTGAGCGTGTTTTTAATCCAAACATATCATATCTATATGTTTTTGGAATCAGGAACCGACAAGAAATAAGCTGAAAGTGTTTTTAAATTGATTTCGACAATTTAATGTTGATAATAATTTTTATATATTTAATTTTCAGAGCTTGTTTTTAATCTAAATATAACATATTTATATGTTTTTGAAATCAGAAAATAATGGAAAATAAGATGAACGTAAATTTGAATCGTTTTATCAAAAAAATAATTTTTTTACAATTTTCAGATTTTTAATGACCAAAGTCATTAATTAATTTTTAAGCCACCAAGCTGAAATACAATACCGATGTCCGGCCTTTGTCGAACATTACTTGACCAAAATTTCAACCAATTTTGTTGAAAAATGAGAGCGTGACAGTGCCGCCCCAACTTTCAGGAAAAGCCGGATATGACGTCATCACAGACATTTATCAAAACACACACACACACCACGACCCTCGTTTCGATTCCCCCTCTATGTTAAAACATTTAGTCAAAATTTGACTAAATGTAATGAAGAAGAAAAAGCTCGGCGTGAGAGAGTATTGAGGGGTGGGAAGGAGGAACAGAGATCAGAGTTTTTAAAACAGATATCCTATTTCAGCCTTATATATTGAGAGACACAGGGTGTATGCTAGCTTCCATTGAAGCGAGCAATGTTTATCCAAACAAAAAAACTCATGGGGTTTCAGTTTGTGTTCGTTGACAAGGGTGTGTAGTACAGGAGCTCCTGTGGTGTGTAGGTTGCGGAAATCTTGTTGGAGTGATTGGCAGCGGTCAAAGAGGTGTAAAAAAGATATAAACTTTCCACATTCACAGAGTCGGGGGAAAGCACTTGTTAGCGCATCCATCCGTGCGAATGCTGCGAAGTATTTTAAGGAGGGAGGTGGGGAGTGTAGGCCTGTTTTGTTTTGTTTGTCGGGTCAGAATAAGCCAACCATGGGCATTGCCTTCTATTCTTAATTCTGTTTCCCAGTGACGCCAGGCAACTTTGGTCATTTTGTGTTTTGCTCCCGTCTTTGTTAATTTTATGTCATGAAATGCTGCTTGATCTGTGACAGCCTCTTTTGCTTCTCTGTCAGCCATATCATTGCCTCTGATCCATGTGTGTGTGGGGAAGTACGTAGGCTAAGGGTCAGTTCTGTTCAAGAGGCAATGATCTGGTGACAGAGGAACAATATTTCCGTCTGAGGCTCCTCACGGTTTCTGGAACCATTTTGAAGAGCAGTCATGCTGGTTTTGAGTCGGAGAGAATCACGCCTCTTGTTGGAGGTCGAGGGGGGTCATTGATATAGTGGCATGCTCTTAAGATAACGTACATTTCTGCACGGTGAAAATGGACACATCCTTGTTGAGTTTAATTTTTTTTAAACTTATTTTGAGGTCAGGAATGACAAAAGCACAGTCAGCTTGGTCATCTTTTTTATTTAGCCGAAAGTAAATATTTGTAGGTGATCTTTGTTATTGTTTGAGATTATTTCTTTTACTATTGA
>NC_090252.1:47665583-47680583 GCF_037325665.1 Littorina saxatilis
AATGGAGACCAAGCGCTTAGAGCTTCAGACAGAAATGGTGCGTGTTCAAAATGAGCACGAGGCACCACGCCAAAGAGATAACCAGCAGCAAATGCTACACAGGGCACCGAAACTTCCAGCATTCGCTGACGGGAAGGACCAGATCGACTGCTACCTTGCAAGATTCGAGAGGTTCGCTGAGAGTGCTAGATGGCAGCGCGACGACTGGGCGATTCAACTCAGCGCACATTTGACTGGGGCAGCACTTGAGGTCTACACTAGACTCTCAAATGATGACGCCAGAGACTATGATGTACTGAAGGAAGCTCTGTTGCGTTGCTACAACTTCACTGAAAGGGGCTACCGTCAACGCTTCCGCGAATGCCAGCCATTGTCTGGAGAGACACCGAGCCAGTTTGTGGAGCGCCTGTCGTCATACCTGCAGAAGTGGGTGGAGTTATCAGGTGAAGAGCAGTCATACGAGAGTCTGCGGGACTTGATCGTGAAGGAGCAGTTCCTTAATGCCTGCCCGAAGGACCTGGCGACCCGCTTGGAAGAGCAAAAACTGCGGGGTTTGAAGGACATTACTGATGCTGCTGAGCGTTATCTCATTGCTCATGGAAGGACCCTGGGGACGTCAAAGTCATCGAAACCTTTCCAGAAGAGCGGGAACCAGGGAAACCAACCTGCCAAGGGACAAACTGAGTCCGCACCATCATCCAATGAAGGGCAGAACATAACGTGTTTCCATTGCAATGCCAAGGGTCACCGAGTCGCCAACTGTCCCCAAAAGAAAAATAACGGACATGTCAATGACAAAGCGCAAGAACATCGACGGAGATATTACGACAACAAGAGGCAAACGAGTGGCTCGAACCAACAAGTATGTGCGAGCAGCGTCATACTTCCAAGGGCTGCCGAGCAAGTGGCTACACCATCGGACGTGGAAGAATGTATATCTGATGGCCAGCTTCTACTCGCCAATGGCAAGTCAATCTCTGTCGTCGCCAGCGCAGCTGTGTCAGTGTCGAACATGCCCGTGTCGAAGGGATTTGTTGAGAAGCAGGAAGTAACTGTTCTAAGAGATTCGGGCTGCAATGGAGTCATTGTCAAAGAGGATCTGGTGCCAACAGAGAAGTTCACTGGTGACTTCAAGTGGACGCTCATGGCTGACAGCAAATGCGTGAGGGCACCAGTGGCAAAGATCCAGATAGATACTCCATACTTCACCGGAGAAGTTGAGGCCGTCTGCCTGAAGAAGCCCTTGTACGATCTATTAATTGGGAACATTGGGGGTGCGAGACGTCCTGATGACCCTGATTTCGAATGGAGAATGGGCGCAGCTCAGCCTGCTGTTGAGGAGGAAGAGCCACTGCCATTCGCGAATGAAGATATCAGCGAACTGTTACGAGATGACAGAGCAACTGTGCATCGCCGCGACCAGCCGCAGGTTGTAAGCGCTGTGACGACCAGAGCCCAGGCGAAGAAGGACAAAACAACTACGCCACTCAGGGTCACCAACAGTTCTGCAACTGCTATCGTGGACAGGGATCGGCTGATTCAGCTACAGGAAGCTGATTCGACCTTAACAAAGTACAGGAGTCGTCCTGTCAAGGAGATGACTAAGGGCGAAGGCACTGTGCACTTTGAAGTAAAGGCCAAGATCCTGTACAGAGTGTTCCAGCACGCGAGAGTCAACGGTGGGAAGCCATTACGTCAAGTTCTGGTGCCTCAACCACTTAGGCGCCAGGTGATGGAGGTGGCCCACGACTCTATTATGGGAGGTCACCTGGGTGTCAAGAAGACATCGGACAGAATCCAGGCTGCGTTTTACTGGCCAGGACTGCATGCAGATGTGACTCGATTCTGCCGATCGTGCGATATTTGCCAGAAAACCATACCTCGAGGAAGGGTCCCGAAAGTGCCGTTGCAGAAGATGCCTTTGATCGACCGACCTTTCAAGAGGGTGGCCATTGACCTCATCGGCGAGATCAAACCGCCAAGTGAAGCGGGTCATCGTTGGGTACTGACCCTGGTAGACTATGCAACCAGGTACCCAGAAGCCGTGCCTCTGAAGAAAATTGACACCGAGACTGTTGCCGAGGCACTTGTGGACATTTTCAGCAGAATTGGGGTTCCTGAAGAGATCCTCACAGACCTGGGGACACAGTTTGTCTCTGAATGCATGGAAGAGGTCAACAGGCTGCTGAGCATTCGTCACTTGACTACGACACCCTATCACCCGATGTGCAATGGGCTGGTCGAAAAATTCAATGCGACGCTGAAGTCCACGCTGAAGAAACTATGCAGTGAGCAGCCAAGGCAGTGGCATCGCTACATCAATGCCTTGCTGTTTGCATACAGGGAGGTGCCACAAGAGTCCACTGGATTCTCCCCGTTCGAGCTGATGTACGGGCGGACCGTGAGAGGCCCGATGCAGATACTAAAGGAATTGTGGACGAAAGATGTGGACACACCTGAAGTGAAGAACAGTTACCAGTACGTGTTCGAGTTGCGAGAGAAACTGGAGGAGACTCTCGAGATTGCGAGAGAAAACTTGAGAAAGTCTCAGGATAGTGGAAAGCACTACTACGACCGCAAAGCCGTAAACAGGAAGTTTACACCAGGTAACAAAGTGCTGATACTGCTTCCCACTGATCACAACAAACTACTGATGCAGTGGAAAGGCCCATACGAGGTTGAGGCCGTGGTAGGGATCAACCACTACAAGGTGAATGTCGGCAAGAAGTCCAAGATCTACCACGCTAACCTCCTGAAATTGTATGTGGAGAGACCTCCGGAAGCAGTACAGGTCGCAGCAAGTGTGGAAAAACCAGCCGAACTAGATGAGTTCGACAGTGAGGAACTACTGGAGTTGGGAGACCTCCACAAGAAAGAGGGAGTGGATGACGTCAAGCTAGGACCTGACCTGACAGAAGATCAGCAGAAGGAGCTGCATGATTTTATGGGCGACTTCACCCATAGGTTCTCTGATGTTCCAGGCTTTGTCGAACATGAAGTCCACCTCACATCTGACGTTCCTGTTCGGTCAAAACCATACCCTATCCCGTTTCAGGCTCGGGAATCCTTGAAGAAGGACATCGACAACATGTTGAAGATGGGGGTCATCCGTGAGTCATCATCCCCTTACTCATCTCCCGTTGTTGTTGTCAAGAAGAAAGACGGTACAAACAGGGTATGCATTGACTTCAGGAAAGTGAATAAGATCACCGTGTTTGACCCTGAACCAATGCCGACGGCGGCTGATCTGTTCCGACGGTTGACTGGCAGTAAGATCTTCTCAAAGATCGATCTCAGCAAGGGATATTGGCAGATTCCTGTGCGCGAAGAGGACAAACCAAAGACCGCCTTTGCAACTCCAGACGGAACGTATGAGTGCCTGCGGATGCCTTTTGGCATGGTGAACAGTGGTGCTACCCTTACGAGGGGAATGCGAAAAATGCTCAAAGGAATGAAGAATGTTGTGTACTACTGGGATGATCTGCTAGTCCACACGGAGACCTTTGCGGAGCATCTGGAGACTTTGAGGGAACTGTTTTCCCACCTGACAAAAGCTAATCTGACCGTGAGACCCAGCAAGTGCATTTTGGGGACCGACAACGTTGACTTCATAGGTCATTCACTGAAGGAAGGTCAAAAGGGGCTTTTGTTGGAAAACGTCACCAAGATCCTCAATGCGCCACGTCCTGAAACCAAGAAGCAGGTGCGATCCTTCCTTGGATTGGCTGGGTACTACAGAGAGTTCATTCCAAACTTCGCCGCCATAACGGCGCCTTTGTCGGACATGACCCGAAAAGGATGCCCCAACCGAATACTCTGGGGACCAGCTCAGGAGAAGGCATATCAGACTGTGCGCGACCTGATGTCACGAGACCCGGTGCTACGCCTTCCTGATACCGCCAAAGAGTTCATCTTGCGTACAGACGCATCGGACGAAGGGATCGGCGCCATGCTGATGCAAGAACATGGAGGTAAACCGTTTCCGGTCAGCTATGCCAGCAAGAAGCTGTCAGGAGCCGAGAAGAACTACTCGACCATGGAGAAAGAGTGTTTAGCCATCGTGTGGGGAATCAAGAAATTTGAACTCTACCTCCAAGGGGTGAAATTCGTGCTTCAGACTGATCACAAACCCCTCACCTACCTGAACTCTGCGAAGTTTGTGAATAATCGTATCATGAGGTGGGTGATGTACTTGCAGAACTTTGATATGCGAGTGGAATCGATCAAAGGTTCAGACAATGTTGGAGCAGATTTTCTCAGCCGAGTATGTGAGTAAAACTGTGTTCATTCTCCAACAGACTAATGTACATACCTGGATTTCAATCTGTTATGTATACATAATATGTGTACAGGTAGCGTTTCAATGATTGAAAGAAATTAGGTAAATGTCTTCTGGTGTTGGGGGTAATGTTAGGAAACGCTACCGTTGCTGAGCTTTGGTTCAGTTTTGTGTGTTGCATGTAGTTGACTTATTTGTACTTTGTGGGAAAGTACCGATATTATATTTTGTAAACACAATATTTATGCTTGGGCGAGAATGCAGGTGAACTTTCTAGTCCTGTCAAAACAAGTTGTTTACCACGCTGTTTTAGTCGTGAGTTCGTGGCGTTCGTTCGGATTAAGTGCGTCGGCGCTTTTGATGTACGTCATAGAGAATGTCGCTAGTTTAGTCCATGCACGGCTCGTATAATGTAGTTGTATCATGTTCGGTCTGGAATATTCTCGAGATTGAGTATTTACTATATATGCCAGCGCGATTTGAATGTTAAAAAGCTTCTATTTGAGTTCTGCTACGATGTGCAGTTGTATGTATTGAATGCTGAATAAATCCTCGAACTCAATTTGACGAGTTGTTTTCTGCTGCTGCGAAGACGGGCGACGTAGAATAAAAGAACACAACTATACGGCATTTGAGAACTTGTGGCAATCTCAAGTGTCGTGTAACAAACTATTACGACAGCGTGGATGAAACGCAGTGTGGATGGATACGATTTGCTGAAATCTTGAGTCAGTGTCACAAAAAGTGTGCTCCATGGGGTAGCGTATTTTGAGCAGGAAATATATACGTACTTTGCAGAAGCTAGGAAAACGCAATTTAACCAGTCGCGTCCTGATAATATAATGTTATATGGGATAATTTGTTTGCCCTATTGAACAGAAACACGTCCCTCATGAGTAACGACATAGACCACTGGTTTTGATGCAGTTATCGTGTGTTACTAGCAACGACAAAGGCGACGACGACGGAGATGATTGTAATAGCAATGTATTGCAAACGTCGTTGGTCGTCAGTCGGTGACATCAGTTTCCCTTGGAACCAATCGCTGCATATAGGGCTATTGACTTGTATGCAAATGAACTATAGCGTTTATATAGCTATTCTGACATTAAATGATGTGTTAAAATCACTGTCTCTCTCTCTCTCTCTCTCTCTCTCTCTCTCTCTCTCTCTCTCTCTCTCTCTCTCTCTCTCTCTCTCTCTCTCTCTCTCTCTCTCTCTCTCTCTCTCGCCCCCCTCTCCTTCTCTCGTTCTCGCACCCTCTCGCTTTCGCCCTTCCGCACACACGCGCGCGTAAACACACACACACACACACACACACACACACACACACACACACACACACACACACACACACACACAGAGCCACTCACATACGCACACACAAACAAGCAAATATACCCACACACTTCACAGACAGAGAGTGTGACAAAGAGAGAGAGACAATCAGAGAGGTAAAGAGAAAGAGAGGGAGAGACAGACGGACAGAGAGAGACATAAAGAATGTGTGGGTGTGTGTGTGTGTGTGTGTGTGTGTGTGTGTGTGTGTGACAGAGAGAGAGAGAGATAGATAGAGAGGGAGATAGAGAGCGAAAGAGACAGAGAGCGCGAGAGAGAGAGAGCGAGAGAGAGAGAGAGATATAGCGAAGGGGAAGATAGGGGGAGAGAGGGGGGAGAGAGAGAGGGGAAAAGAGAGAGAGAGAGAGAGAAGGGGGGATATAAAGGGAGAGAGAGAGGGGGAGAGAGAGAGTGGGAAAGAGAGAGAGAGAGAGAACTGGGGAGATAGGGAGAGAGAGAGAGGGGGGGGGGGAGAGAGAGGAGAGAGAGAGAGAGAGAGAGAGAGAGAGACAGAGAGAGTGGTCAGAATTTAGCTATTCTGATGGACACGTGGGGGGAATTCGGGGGCTGTGATGGGATGGTCTCACACATCCCTTTTCCGATCATCAAAGCATAACGCTGCGGAAGTTGGCCATTTTTGCCAATATCCAAAAGCATATCGGCAATAACAAAGACGCATGGTTCCGGTTTCTTCCACGTGTATAAAGTACACGCATACCTCGCCAGGTTTGTTTCTGTGACTAGTCGACAGACGATGCCATTTGCTTTGTGTGTGTTTTTGTTGTTGCTTACTGTACATGACATACATTACGTGTAAAATCCAGTTCAGGCAGCGACCTATCTCTGATTCTAGCAGACGATCTCTCCAATGTTTAACACAAAATCAGCAAACTCTCCTGTCACATAGAACGTCCATAGGGTAATCTTGAACTTTAGCGTGTTGAATTCATAGGTCAGAATCCAGTGACACTCTTTACTTATTTTTGATACAAGTCCATGTATGCAAGCCAAAGAACATTTGTCGTGAAATTAATTGACGGATTGAGCTCCAAACTTAAGCATAATTAATTAGTTTGGTTGTTCAATCGACAAAAATGCACCGAAAATGGTGTACGTTGTCAACCATGGGACATCATTTACACGAAACAGTTGTCTCCCTTGTCCGCTCATACGGAATGCATTCGTACAGTTCATCGGAGTTCCTTCCGTAACTTCAAAGGGATCTAAAATGACTTGTTATGATTACAAGTGCAGGTTCTACAAATTTGGAGACTTAAATGCCTCTGAATTATGAGCTAGTAATTTAACACGCTGAAGTTCAAGACTACCGGTCCATTGTATAGAGCAATGTTGAAATGAAGTTACTGGTCTGAAACATTTAGTCGTTTCTTCTGAGACAATCCTTGTTCTCTTATCATCTACAGATTTACCGCAGTCTTCACCACGCGAATTCCCAACAGAAGTCAGACTTTCGAACGTACACTCTACGTAGGCAAGCACGATATGTCATGACGTCAAATGATTCCTAGCATATTGACGTAATGCTAAGCATCCGGTTATCTCAAGTTTTCTCCGTAATACATGTTTGTGGGTTTTTCAATGTTCGGTTATTTGCGTGGCTTCATGCGGAAAGGGAACTGTCGTCTGCAATCAACGACATGGACCATTCTGGGACTTGTTGCTGACAAAAACATGATTTTAACACATAATTTAATGTCAGAATAGCTATATAAACGCTATTGTGTTTTCATCGTAGCAATAGGGTCCGATATTTAGACTCGAACAAGTACTCGTCGACATTATACTTGTCTCGTCTAAATATTGGGCCCTATTGCTACGCTGAAAACACAATAGCTGATAATATTGCGAATTTCGTTGATCGGCAGTGGTCGTCAGTCGGTGACTAAAGGAACCAATCGCTTCATATACACATTAACTCGTCCAGCTGCTATTTTAGTTTCGTAACTACAGTTGCAATGTACATTTATTTTAACTTGCGTAATCCACAAAGGTCAAAGTGTATCATTCACATTACCCAGCAGTCACTAGCTGACACTTTGACAGCTCTCACTATTGGTCAGATCAATTAAGAACATTTAACTAGCGCTTTTGGCGACGAATTGTGCAATGGGCGGCCGAGCTTTGCTTTTGTTATATAGTGCTACAAATATCACGGACATTACATTGTCGAAAACTTCGCTATGTTTGCTTTTTTTCAATCGGCGGCCGATATTCGCATGTGTGAAAGGGCTTATGCAAGCGTATCCGGTGGAAGTCCTAAACTTAGCCCTGTGGTCCTGATGACAAGAACAGTAAGTTAGACTGTGCTAAACCGTTTAATACGAGTAGCCCTGCATGTGCAGCACATTGGTTCTTTTATACAGGCGCAATGGCTTGGTGGTAATTAGACGCCGGTCTCCAAAGCGGAAGGTCGTGGGTTCGAATCCCGGCCTCGCCTGGTGGGTTAAGGTGGATACTTTTCCGATCTCCCAGGTCAACATATGTGACCCCCCACCACGAAATGAGTCGCATGTCACCTCGCGCGGTTCTGCGCTGAGCTTGATATAAGTCCGGAGAGTGTCTGGTAACAGTGTGAGGGTCAGCTTAGTCACAGGCTTATAACTCAAACAGTTTTTGCTCTTTTCTAAAACGGTTTTCACCACTGGATAGAGCATAAAAAACTCTGTAGGAAAATGTAAAAATATGAAAATCATGTAAAGGTGACATGCGACTCATTTCGTGGTGGAGGGTCACATATGTGCAGACCGGCTAGTACCTTATCCCCCTTCGTGTGTACACGCAAGCTCAAGAACAAGTCCGCACGGAAAAGATCATGTAATCCATGTCAGAGTTCGGTGGGTTATAGAAACATGAACATACCCAACATGCTTCCTCCGAAAGCGGCGTATGGCTGCCTAATTGGCGGGGTAAAAACGGTCATTCACGTACAAATCCACTCGTGCAAAAACACAAGTGAACGTGGGAGTTTCAGCCCACGAACGCAGGCGAAGAAGAAGAAGGTTCTTTTAGTGTGCACGTAACCCGATGTTGCCTTTAAAACTAATACATTAGCTGGCGAAAAACAATTTTATTTTGCAAACAAATTAAATTGTTTCATAATCAGTAACAGGGATACTAATCTCCAACAAATTATTCGAGTGCCTTGTGACATATTCAGTGTCTGTACCTGTACAGTTTGTACTGAGTCAATTCGCGGCAATATTTTACACAAGTCCCGTATTAAAATGAATTGATATTCAAGCTATGCACGTCAGTCTACAAATTATGTGTTGTGTCTCTGTCTCATTCATGTGACATGTACATACCGGTACAGTTCTGCTCATCACTGGGGTCCCAATAATAACAGTCGACACGTCCATCACAGCGCTTCCCCATCGGTATACAGCGCCGGTACCCGCACTTCCACTCGTCAGTTCCGCACTCTGGGAGGATGGACAGAAAGAAGTGACAACGGGCATTTGTAATAACATGTTTAAATACACACATATACCCACCCACCCACACACGCACCCACCCACACACACACACACACACACTCACACACAGACACACACAAACAGACATTCAAACACACATCCACTCACACACACACACGCACGCATACACACACACACACACACACACACACACACACACACACACACACCCACATGGGTGTAAGCTGAGTACTTTTGTCTTTTGGAGACACAAATCATGAACTCAAAGAAATCCTTAGCCCTGCACTGTCTGACTATAAAATCTATATGTCAATATTGCGACGCGACGGCGTGCCGACGGTGCGGCAGCGGCAAACCCGATCACAACAGTAGTTAGATTGAACGCGTGTTTCCATATGCGCGACGCAAAGTGGGCGTGGTCTTCGCCTTTCCAAGTTTACGAAGACCCCCAATACCAGGGTTATACTCTATGTTGACTGATTGTTCGTCAGATACATGTATTCCGTGAGCTGCATCAATAATTTGTTTAAAGGTTGTCAAAGGCACCGAGTTCGTTTCGCGTTTTGAGCATTTTGTTGAAAGAAAAGCGGATGTTTCATTTCATTTCATATCTGTTCAATGTTCTCATTTACATAAATGCAGCATAGCTGTGTGTGTTCGTGACCGATTCATCATCAGAAGTCAAACCAGAAAGAAAACAATGCGCCTGCCGCGCCGCTTTTTATGGAAACACGAACACTAACATTCCGCCTGCCTTTTCGTCGCTGCCGCCGTCGCGTCGTTATATGGACAGCATAACTTTAGGAGTGTAGGTCTACAGGAATAGTTCTGCTAATTTAGTTCATTTAATGAGCGTAACCTGCAACTCCGGCCACCACCTTTTTGAGTAAATCAGAACGCTTCAACAAACAGTAAGTCAGATAATGCTCATGGAGGAAAGGAGGAGTTACCTTCCTTGGAATCTAGACAGTAATGGGAGATGTTTGTTTTGACACTTTTGATACATTGTTTTTGTGCATTCGGCTTAAGCATAAACTACAACGTCTCAACTCACAAGATTAATTAGCAAAGTAAGTGTGAACATTACGAAGAGCTTCATGTTGTTACTTTAATGGATCAAAAAAAGGATTGCTTGAAATGACAATAACTAAGGGACATATATGTGGTTGTCCTGCAGTGTACACACACTATCTTGTTTTTCAATCTTGCCACCAAGAAGCAATGGCACCCACAGACAGACCTATTGGGTGTTACCATTGATCAAGAGTTGAAATGGCAAACTCATCTGAGTAATATTTGCAAACTAGTATCAAAAAATGTGTACCTGTTATCAAAATTAAAGCATTACGCTGATTCTGCAGCACTCAAAATGTTCTATTACGCCCACATAATGCCTCATATAAACTTCGCATCGACACTTTGGGATAACTGCAGTGATGTTCATTTAAAAAGACTCAATTCCCTGCATCGCCGAGCTGCAAAACTTATTCTGCATGATTTGAATAGGTCCACGGATGATAAACTAAAGCTCTTGAATTTCCTCCCCTTGAAAGATCAGTTGACGTTAAACAAGGCTGTGTTCATGTATACAATTCTAAATGACGACTGTCCTAAGTATCGTGTTCTAAGCATATGTATATGATTAAAAAGTTAATTGTGTTAATGTAGAACATCCTGTCGATGTATATGTTTAGGTTTTGAATACTTTAGGGGAAAAGCATAGCCAATATTCATTCATCTTCAACTAACACCCCTAATCTCAGGGCCCATTTTGTTTGTGGGGGTAGGGTTTCAATCAGTCAAAAATCACTTTCATTTAGTATTTTCTGCCATTTCAAATACATACACGTAATTGCAAAATGTCTTGAATTTTAAGATGCTTTAACTGACTATACCAAGAAAACCTGCACTTTTTGCAGAATGAGTTTTTTGTCCATGATTTATGTTTAAAAGTGTCAATTCTTACGGCAAAAAATGATAACGGTTGCCTCACCAGAGAGCACGCACCAACGACGAGAATCGTGTCTGCCAATTGAAATGCATATATTTTGAAATAAGGGGAATCATAGCATATTTCACTGTGAAGTGTCTCACTCTAATACCTTCTGGGTTCATGGTGTATTTGGTTAAGTGAATTGCAGATAAGGCTTTTTGAAAATGACAGCTATACATATATTTTATTAAAACTGAAACTGATGGAGTGAAAAACAGACATGTTCTGAAGAAGTCGTACTAAAATCATGTATGGGCTTGAACTTCACAGTTTGCGTGTTATATTCTAAAGAAACCCCGTTGTCATCGCTAACAATGACCTAATTTACAAATACATATCGGTCGGTCATAGTCTCGTTTTTTTTTTTAGAGAGGTAGTGTACAAAATGTCGTTTTGTACGTTTAAATTGCATGTCCCTTATTTCAGTCACATATAAATTAATAGATAAATGCGCATACCTTTATTAAACGTTACTTTCACTTTAAGATTGCTTCTAACATTTATTATAATTTCTGACAAATGCACGCTATGTAATAATTTGATAACATTATTGACGTCATGTGGTAAAACCGGAAAGTTGAATTATTCTCCGATAGCAAAATCCTTTTACAATGATCACTTTCCTTTTCTAACGAGGTGATCTTTAATGTTATGGGTACAAATCTAACAGATTGAACCATATTATCCTTTATCAAGCCTGTGTATGTGTAAACTCTTTTTCACTTCGACCCGGTTCGGTTTTCGGAGTTGATTCAGAATCATCCATTATGTATTTTATATGACTGTCGTTTTCCTCAGTAAATTAACAATTGTTGATGTTAAATAATTCTAGCTGTGAGAATGAACAATTTTCAAGATGTTTCTGATTGCGGGTTTAACCAGGCGTTCGGTTATCTATACATATCGATTGAATAAAATGGCATTTCCTGTTTTGTCGTCCGCATGTTATACAGATGTTGTTAAAAATAAAACTGTGTATACGAATTAGGCATTTTACTTGCTGTCTGATGGCAACACTCTGTAGCTTTCGTTTAAGGTATAATTTGCTTATATCCGTATGCAGTCAAGCGGTACATGACTTTTTTTTGTAACCTACCTCCTGCGTCATGGCTGCATTTTTGCAGAATATGGGTTATGTTACGAAAACGCTTCTTATTCTTATGTGGTTGGGTTTAGCCATTTGTCGTTTACCGAACTGTGGCTGCAAATAAAACGAACTTTCCAAAAAAACATAATATCTAATGTGACCACCCAAAGTAACCCTGCCACTATAGCCAGCCAGGTGACTATAATGTTGTAGTTTGTAATACTGTATGATTGCGATTGACGATTGTCCTTTTATTGTCTCTATTCTTATGTCTTAGTTTAGCAGGGACAGATTGTAAGACTAGGCGTGAGCCTAAAATCTCCATCCTTGAGTAATAAAGTTCGTTCGTTCGTTCGTATTCTCTCTCTCTCACACACACACACACACACACACACACACACACACACACACACACACACACACACACACACACACACACACACACACACACACACACACACACACACATACACACACACACATACACACACTCACACTCACACACACACACACAAACACACACAAACACACACACACGCATATACACAGCGACCCTCGTCTCGATTCCCCGTTTATGTTAAAACATTTAGTCAAAACTTTACTAAATGTAAAAACGCACTCTCGTGGCCTTTTTGCTTCATAATCATATTAAGATCATAATTTCCATCTCACACGGCATAAATAGATCCCTGCGCCTTGAGTCCGAGTCTGGAGATACGCGCACGATATAAGACTTCATATAATAATAATAATGATAATAATTTGGGGAACATTGACAAAAAAGAAAAAATTACCTATTTTTTGTTAATCGCCAGTCTGTTCAATATTACAATGCAAAGAAGAAGGAAGGATAACTGAAACGAGTTTCGAAGAAATAGTAGCAAAGTTCAGGAAAATTACGCAATCTACTTCCGGGAGAAGACCACACTTATTTTTTTTACGGAATTAGTTAATATGCATTGTCAGTGGTGTATGCACATGGATGCCTTATATGCGTGAATGGACATTAATTTTATCCCATGACCTGCCTCTTTGTCTTTGTTAGCTGAGGAGGTGATTATTCTGCATAATCTATTGTTACTGGGGGATAATCTATGGTCACCGAGCCTCGATCTCATGTCTTTGGTCTTTGTCTTTGATCTCAGAGTACAATTTGAATAATTTGTAGAGGTCATCTGCATATTTATCGTTGACTCCGGGACTACTTTCTTTAGCAAAACGATTGATATATTCTACGGTATAAAAGTCGAACTCACGTTTGGCTAACAATCTACACACATAAACATTGACGAAATAAAGAAAACAACAAAGAATGCACATTATCTGTAGGGTTGAAAAGAGCTGATTGAAGATTATGACTTGGCCGAAGCGGTGAGAGAGAGAGAGAGAGAGAGAGAGAGAGAGAGAGAGAGAGAGAGAGAGAGAGAGAGAAAGAGAAAGAGAAAGAGAGAGAGAGAGAGAGAGACACAGAGAGAGAGAGAGAGAGAGAGAGAGAGAGAGAGAGAGAGAGAGAGAGAGAGAGAGAGAGAGAGAGAGAGAGAGAGAGAGAGAGAGAGAGAGAGAGAGAGAGAGAGAGGCGATCGAGTGATTTAAGGCGCATACTTTTAGTAAAATTGCCGTTACGAGGAACGCTTCATAGGTAACCGGATAACAAGGACTCTATCTGTTCGCTAGAATATGCTTACCGTTATTAGCCCCGCATGTGCAGTGCATTGGCTCTTTAAGTATGACCCGATTCAGACGTCACAGACTGACCACCACCACTGACCGACGAACTTTGCTAGGTTTCTCCTAAACAGGTAAACGCGTCGTTCGCACAGTGCGAATAACTATGATGTTAAAATCAACCAACGTCATAACACGCAACGAATAGCAGTGAACAATATGTGCTCACAGACTTCTTCCCTCTTTGTAAAGTACGTTATGTTTAATATATAATTGCAGAGTAATGACACACTCTCGGGGAGTTTTTACTTAATAATAATATTAAGATCATGATTTTGGGATAACTGACAAAACATTTGACCTATTTTTGTTCATCGCCAGTATGTTCAAGATAACAATCTGAACAAGAAGGCATGATAAATGAAACGAGTTTCCAAGCAATAGTAGCGGGAAAGCTCAGGAAAATTACGCAGTCTACTTCAGGGAAAAGAACAACCTTCTTGTTTATGCAATTACAGTCGAACCCACTTATTAAAAAATCGCTTAAAGGCACAGTAAGCCTCCCTTAAACCATCACTGATACTGTCAGGCTTTTACACACAGTACAAACACCCTTTCATTTAAACATTCACCGCTTGAGAACATCATAGGTGCCCTCCGTAAAGAGCGAGCAATTTTCAAAGAATTTATTTGTGCGTAGTGTATCTTACCCCTGAGCCATCCTGAACCCGTGTGATCCAGTTTCCTTTTTTCACAATGTAGTCGTCAGTTAGTAATTTGAATGCGACTCGATGTGAGCTTATCTGCAATAGCACGTTATTATGTACCTCTGACTATGCACGAAACAAACGGCTGTGGTTCACAAGAACTCTAGCGATGGCTTTTGACTGTTCAGAGGAACTGGCGAAAGGCATTAACCGTCGTTTGCTACGAGAACCACGACCTTGCGTGACCCTGCTTCCGGGCTTTTCTTTTTTCAAACTTTCAAAACGTTGAATTGTACTGATCTTGTCTTGATGAAAAAAATAATTCTTTTATGATTTAAGAATGTGTGTGTAACAAGCTGTCAATTTATTATTTAGATTTTAAAAGTTAGGTCTAGCGCCAAAACGCACCACGGTCCGATAGTCTCTGAGACAATCCACAAAATGAATTCTTTAAAAATTGCTCTCTCTTTACG